>NW_007577770.1:722669-754320 GCF_000690725.1 Stegastes partitus | reverse complement strand
CATTGAAGTCCATTCTTGACCTTGAGTGACACAATAATGAAAACTTTTACAAGTCTTCAACCACATCTTATAGTCTTTATTAGTAAGCTACAGTAGTTTGATTCATTGATGAATACTGTGAAACGTGGTTGAAATTCCAGAGAGGTAGTAAATGTACATTTAAAGTGAGATTATGTTGCCACATGTCTACATTGTTGAAAATGTTGCTGACTCACACGACAGATATCTATCTTGAAATAAATGTAATGAAATCATTTACATTAGAATACTTGACTTGAGATTTCATCCCATTTGCATATATTTAGGTGATAACATGAAGAGTCACAGCTTGATTAGAGACATTATCCTAGCATTCAGCATTGCTTGGTACATTTTTTCCTTGTCACTAGACACCATTGTTTCTGAGATAGCAGGGTTCAGTGATTTTTTGTGTGTTTTGTTCTCCGGTCCTTTGTATAACACAAGAGTAATGAACAGTGAAATGTAAATAAGGAAACTTGTGAGAAAGCACTGACTCCACCACTGTTCTTTGATGGTTTGTAGGTTAGTATGTCTGAATAGTTTGTGCTCTAAACTCCACATACTGTAGCTTTCTGTGTACTAATCCTACTTCATTTTGAATACTCGTGTGGCTTCCTGCTCATTGTGATCAAAAGTAACACACCCATACCGATACTGCACTTAATCTCCACCTTTAATGTTTGCCTTTAAATCCTCCACGTTCCTCATTAGCTGAGTCATGGCTGCGATGAGGCCGGTAAGAGGTTTCCTGTGTAAAACGCTTCAGTGGCTCCAGGTGTCTGATATCCAGGTGCAGACCCACTTTGCCTGTCGCTCTACTATGATTAAACTAATTGCACATACTGTGGGATCAACATGAGGAACCAGAGACCATGTGTTGTCTGACGGTAATCGGGCAGGACCCACCACAGCGCTGTGCCTCTCTTATATGTTGATTAGCTTTTTCTTTGCTGGGTTTTTACACCCTCTTCCCCAGATGGTGGATCAGTGTAAGCACGGGTGATCCGGGCCTTCACTGCTGCCTGTGCGGATCTTCTTTTAGTTCAATTTAAACTAAACACAAGGGGGCTGTTAAATCCATTATGATGTATCTGCTTAAATTGACATTACACTTTGATGGAGCTCATAATTAAAGGCTGCATGTGAAAGGAGTCAGAAAAAGCTCCTCCTATCTTATTTTATTCCTTCTGTTTCAACACTCTGACCTGTTTTGCATGTAGCCTGCCTCTCCTCTAACCCAGTGTCTGCTGACTCCAGCCTCCTGTGACCCTCCACAGGAAAAGGCAGGTAACAGATGTATTTTAGTTCATCAAGGATCACTTGGTCCACTGCTAACCAGTTGTTAACTAGGTTGAGCAGGGCATGTAAAGCTGCTTTGGTGTGTTTTGTCTGAACACTGTACCTGTTTTCTGAAACAGTAATTGCATTGGTGCCATTACATGAGATCCACTGACACAACTTTATGTTTTTGGAAGTGAAGGTTCATGCAGCTGAATGGAGGAATGCATCTACATGCAGTACATTCATCAGACTGTTCAGGAATGATTCCCCCCAGATCAATCAGCTATATAATTTATATGATTAGAGGTGTTGTACCAACATTTAAAAAAACATCTTACCAAAGGTTTGTATTTGCACAGTACACAAGCCAGTTGTTCCACATTATATCTTATGTATCATCATGCTGTTAACATCCCTCCATTGATGGTTAATTGCTTGAGAATAACTTTTGTGACTCATGATACAAAAACATCAGGCACATCTCTTGGGAAATTCCACTACGTAAAGAGTAACAAATGATCGTACTTCATTCTGCAAATGCAAACTATTACCAATTGTGCTTTATCTCACTTCAGTTTCAGACAGGTCCTCTTTATGTTTAAACTTGTTTTACATTGTAAAAATCACAAAAGTGATATTTAGTATCAAGGCTCACAGAAGAGGAAGGTGACACTCCATGAAAATATCAGCCCAGGAGTGTGGTAATGAAATCATGCCTCTGGCCACAATGCATCAGCAAGGAAAGTTTGGTAAAACATGAGTCATCACAGTTGTTGTTCTCGATCGAGATTCACACTTTCCTAATTTAAGACCTGAATTTCTGAGTTCTTGGACATTTTGTGACAGAGCGGCGTAAAATGCTAATGTACCTGCAGGGCAGTTTGCTTCACCAACAGTAGTCCAACACAAATACATACATCTTATACAAACACAGTACAACCGCCATGTCTCCCACACTGTCACTTGAATCATGGAGAAAGAAAGAGAAACATGATGACATCTTATAGTTTGTTAAAACAACAACATGAGACAATAGTTGATGGGACAAAAGACAATCTGTACATATGCAAAGGATGTTGAGGGTCCAAAATAACAGACTGTACCTTCAAGATGACTCACTTCATACAGGTCCTTCACAGGAAGGATGTGATCTGCAGGTAATGGAACCCACCTGCATATTGTTCCTTATGTTCATGTGGAGTCAGCAGGTTTTGTCTGTGTGTCAGACTCGACATGGTTGGCACCTGTTTATAGCCGGTAGAGAAAATCTCAATGTCTTATTACACTTTGGGTAATGTGATACAACTTGTAATCAGCTTTAAAAAGTAACTGGAAAGAGATATTGTAACTTTTACTCTTACGTAAATCTGTTGTGCAAATGTCATGACATATTGAGGTTTAAGTTAAATGTTAAATATTAACAGATTTTCTACAATCCAGCAACAAGTAATGAATTTGGCTGTACAATTACACCAGCAGGCTGTGCATCCCACCAACTCTCATCTGTCTCACTTGTTGCTGAAACATAAGAGTGTTCTCAATGTGTTAGGCTTCAGATTGATCCTGTTTCAAAAGAGGAAAAGCCAGACACAGTCACAGACATCATTTAACATCTGTGTGTGGATCACCTCAACAGAAAATGTAATTTGATAGCTGTGCAACTGACTGCTGTTAGTCAGTAGACTGTAGGTCCATGAGGATTAACTTGACAAATGGCTTATAAAAAAAAAAAATCTGTTTGTCTCAGACCTGTTTGTTCTAGATGTGTTGTCACTGATAAGCATTTTTATCATCAGCTGCATGAATGAAATTGTTTAAATGTATCCTCAATTTGCTGCACTAATAGCAGCTGATTAGTAAGGTGCAGTTTTCTTGCTTTTACCACAAACATGTTTCTGTGAATAATGACTTATTTTACTCCTTTAACAAAAACTGACATCTGCCTCATTTTGAAGTCCTTAAAAAACCACTGCAGGAGAATAGACCATGCACCAAAAAACAAAGTCAAAAATATTTGAATCTGTATTGAATCATTTCCATTTTCCTGTTGACTGTGTGTGTTTACTCTCCTCTGAAGCTCTGTTTGCTTTGTTACACCCCTTTGTTTGTTATTCGGTGTCAGTTTATGACATAGCCAACAAAAATAAACAGTAATAAAATAAACGATCATGAATACAGTGCAATGTGTTGCTGCATCACAGCATCACAGGTCCAAAACTTCATTTGGACTTTGATAGGAAATCCTAACTCAAGATGTTTGCTCAGATGTCATGACAACTGAACAAACTCAATCTGCTGATGAAAACCACGTGATCGTTCCTGGAAAAAACTACTTAGTGGACCTTAAGCTTCCAAAGCCAGAAACACACTTTAATGATTAGTATTGAAACGAATCGACCTGTTAGACTCATGTTGTTTAAAGATACATTCTTCTTCTCAAAATCTCTATCACTAATTGTTATTTATTTATTGACAAAGCATGGCCTCTTTTGGGCAGTTACTATAAATGTAGACTTACTTGGTTTACAGGCGTCTAATTTATACAAGAAATGTCAAATTATCAACTGTATTATGTACTGTGTTGTTATTATTACATGTGTGATCAGGTTGAATACACTACATTGCGCAGACAGTTTCCCGAAACGTTTTTAAACGTCACAGAGCAGCTCTCACCCGTCGTGGACTTTAACTCCCAGAAGCCTTTGCGGTTGTTGTCTGTGTTTACAACCAGCTGACATCCGGCGTCTTCCCGTCCATTAGCCACCGATACCCAGAGTCAACCATAACGATATCCAGCTGCACTCGATATTTTCCTCATGAATAGCGCTCTCTGCTGAGTCGTCAACTCTACTGAATGCAAAATTCCGTTATATTCATCAGATGCAGGTGAGGTGAAAAAATTCGCCGTTGCATATTTTGTTAGCCAGCTAGCCCGCTGCTAGCCTGCGATAGACGTATTGCTGTAAGCTAAGCTAACTCAGCAGCTAATGCTAACGTTAGCACAAGCCTGCTCTGTTCGCAGGACTCTGTTTCGACATATATCCGGATGAAGCTCTGTGCGGTGCTCGGAGGAGATATATTTCCCAGCTACTTTACAACATCAACTAGTTACGGCATTCAAATGAGCTTGTTAGTGGTAATGACTAAATCTATGTGAATATGAAACATTTGCTCGCTAGCTTTGGTTAACTGTTGGAATCTGACTTAAGCTACCAAGCTCGTCGCTGTCGTCGCTACCTGAGCAGCTAAGTTTGGTATTTAATTAGCTATATCACAGCGAAGTCCGCCTCTTTGTCAATACCTATGTGGTTTCGGTTAACTAATCAATCGTGTGCATGTTTTGACGTTTGATTGATAGTGTTGTGATATTAGCTGTAGCGACATGCTAGCCTCTATGGATCATTAGCTGTGTGCTGGGCAGTTACGGTGCCAGGCTGTGGGAATCAGCAGGCTCACAGTGTTGGTGTTGTTTGTGTCAGGGCTCTGGCCCCGTCTCCAGCAGCTGAAGCACACCAGTCCTGTCCTCTCTGCTCCACGTCCACGGCCTTCATCCTCGCTGAGCCATGACCACCCAGAGGGATCTTGATATGGTGAGTGAGGCTTTGCCACCTTTTCTTAAATCACTTTACAGCAGCAACTCAGTGTCGTGGTGGATGTGTCTGTGTGCTGGGATCATGTGTTATTTAAACATTGCAATCAATGGTTAATATAGTTTGCTGTCATGGTGTTAAAACATTACATAAACATTTCTTCCAAGTTAAAATCATTTAGGTGTTTTGGTTTAGGGGTGGGGGTGGCTATGGATTAGCCAACGTCCCACAAACACTTAGCTGGGATAGTGACTGCTGTTCCTGTGAACACCATCTGTCTAATCTCAGTTAAAACGTTGCCCTACTTTCCTTTCAAGGTTTACATGCCAATTGATTGAACCCTCTTACTACGTCCTGCCCCCCTTCAACTACAGGAGCAGACAGCACTTATTTAGACAAACAGATGAAACAAAAGTAGAAGTTATCCAGAGAAAAACGGTCAGTTTTAATTATGATGCCAGGCAGCTGTTGCTCTAACCTGTAGTGTTCCATTAAATGTAATATTTAACAAAGTCATGCTTGCAAAAAAAATGGCATTGTGAAATGTGTAACAAAGAGATTGTGGGTATAATAAATAATTGTATTTAACAATTCATCAAAGATAAGTTGCACCATTTTATGTGGCTCAGTGAGACAGTCATGTTTTTTGCACTGATGTGAATAACAGGGAAGCATTTTGTGCTGACTGTGTTAGAAATCAACCTGCAAGCATATTTATATATTTTTTCAGCAGAAGTCCAAATTTGCAGTTTCTGTCATCCTAATGTGAACATTTATGGTCCTGGTGTCTTTTACATAATTGTAAATTACTTCAGGTTTTAGTTTGTTGGTGAGACCAGACACGATGTTTGAAGACATTGACAAGAAGTCTTGAAAATTGTGATGGGTGTTTTTAACTATTTTATGACATTTCTTAAACCACAGATGTTCACTTGCTTGAGAAAGTAATTAGATTTATATTGTAGCCATTGAAACACAACCATCTTTCTATTAACAGCACACATCCTTCCTGTCATAGCATTGTTTTACATTATATTTGATCAAAACCTTGTCAGATGGTTTATCGAGGATACAGACATTAGGTAAAAACCCACAGCAAAGCAGAGTACCATTTAAAGGATCATCTTTTTTGTCAGCTATCCTGGGGCATTAGCTTGTGGTTGCCTGCGTTTTTAGGAAACTTGACCGACATCAAGAAAGGATAAACCTTTTGTAGCCATGTTAGCCCTTAGAAAAGTAATCATAACTGTGTTCGAAAGATTTAGCGCCTTTGTTTGGATTGGAGAACCTCGAGAACATTTGCAATGCATGGTGTTGCCATGGGTAACCAGGCAGATTTGACTCTGTTGTTATTTTGTTGCGGATGAAAGGGATGGGGACAAAGCTTGTTAATGATGACATGGGTATGTAACCCCACATTGAGGTTATTAAGTTCATAGGGGGGCGGGGAGGGCAGAGGACGACCAAGAGGGGGATTGTATTTGTAAACAGATCAGAGAGTCGGGTTGTCCCTCCCTGACGTCACACCTCATGGTTAAGTCTCTTTGTTCTCTCCTCTGTGATTTGTGAACCAAAGAAAGTTCATGTAACACCTTTTTAAGAAGGGCAAATGTCGGGGAAAAGTAGTCCCATCTGTCAGTTCTGACTCTTGAGTGGAGATGTCCCATTGATGTCTGTCAATAGGATTTATTTTTATTTTTTTAACCTAGTTAATTTTTTGAAGTAGCGGCATGATTGATTGGAGATGATGGAATAATGGATTAGCAAGGAGCAGCATAAATTAGACAGCAAAGTCCAAAATGGATCAATAATTTAGGTCAGAGTGATGTTTCAATCCTCATCGTGTGCTGACTGTACATACAGTATAAAGGAGGTGGAGAAATTAATATAAAATCATGATTACAAGTTTTTTGCTATTGATTGCTGCCTGACATATACAAAAGAAGAGCATAATTATAAGGACAACGCATGTAGGTGCAACGGTTTTAGAAATCAGCATCAGTTAAAGGAGCTACACCTGGACATTGAACTTCAGTTTATTCAAATTTCTTACATTGGCTAAAGTTTCTCCAACATATCAAAGATGTCACAAACAAATGGGAGTTTCAGTAAAGAAAATATAAAGTAACTTGTGATGATAAAACATGTTTAACATGCTTCTGTTTGGTCAAAGAACTTCTTGATTGCTTGGTTTTTAAAGTTACAAATCACGTATTTGAACAAAAAAATACTGCAAAGTTACATAAAATTACACAGAAGCAAACAACTGACAGCAAACAATACAAAGCAACAAACCCCTTCGTACAGCTCACAATCTGCATCATGTAAATTTATTTGGTTATATTTATAATTTTATGCAAATCTTAAACTCACATCATACAGAGCATGAAAATGATGTGCTGGAAAGAGTTTAGTTTATAGCCTTTGCTACTTGTGTTTTTTTGTCACTGGTTGGTTTTTATATTAACAGTCAAATTAAAATATACAACTTGATTCTCATAAAACCACCAAACAAAGCACATAAAGCAACACAAAAATCTTTTAGATTGATCAAATTTGACCTAACAATTGAACTAAATTAATCAGTTTGGCCATAAGAACGTGACAACAATGCACATCTATTTTGGTAAAGAAAAGCACTTTGTACTGCATGGTTGTGACTTGCATATACAATAATTGTTGTCTTATTTTTATGTGTTGTAGAAACAATGTGCAGTGTCCCACATGGCTTTTCTGATGTTAGTGTAATATTTCGCTTGAAAGGCCCGTTGGACCTCCTTTTGTTTATTTATTTATAAACAGATTGGTTTGTGTAGTTGCCCAAAGGATAACATTTGGAGCAAGCCCCACTGTTAGAGACCCTCCCACACACATGCGCGGTCCCCCTCGGGGCTACGCACTGGCCATGTAAATTTAATAACATGGCCCAGAGCTGTCTGGGACACCTGGGGTTATCGCATTAGGCCGACAGCCCGGAGAGGAGCAGCAGCACCCTGGAACTAAAGGGCCAGTGTTCTCCCCCTCAGCCCCACCCTTATCTGTTGTTGTCTCTGGCAACAGGGGCTCACTTCAGTGTAAGCCCTCAGTGAATGAAGTCGCCCACTCAAAGGGCGGAGATCTGGTGTGGATAAATCTAATTAGACTGGAATGCCTGTCTCTTCACAGCCTTCTGAAGGTCACCTCATGTCTGAAGAGGTTAGAGGAAGTGGAGGGATTTCACCACGACTAATCGAGAAGAATTTTAATGGAAGTTTGGAGTTTGTGTTGGCTGCTGCGACCTATCTATGCACCGATGTTTAGATGTTTTTGTGTGTTGTTTTAGGTGCACCTCCGCCTTATCCTGGTCAGTGGCAAAACGCAAGACTTCACATTCTCCCCGAATGACTCGGCCACAGACATCGCCAAGCATGTATTTGACAACTGGCCTGCAGGTACTTTTTACAGGATTCAGTTTGCTTTAAATATTGTTAACACTGAACGACTAAATAGAGCTGTAACTGTTAGATTAAACACCAATGATTTTGATAATGTGTTGGAATGATTTTAAAAGGAGGGAAAACAAGTCTAAATTGTCTGATTCCAGCAGCTTAAATGTAAATCTATTCTGATTTCTTTACTCTTTTATGTCGCTAAGCTGAATATCTTTGGATTGTAGATAAAACAATCATTAAGGGATGTAGTCTTGTACTATGAAAACTCAGATTGACATTTTCAACGTTTCTGAAGTAGCATCATATTAGTTTATTGCAGATATACTTGAACCAATGGGCTGGCTGATAAATTACAAGAACTAGCAGTGCTGAGATTGCAAACAAGGTTGAGCTACTTTGAAAAGAATCATGATCACTGTTTTAGCAATGTTTATAGGTAATTTATCGCAAGTTGGGCTTTTGCATACACAGTAACGTTTAAACTATACAACTTTTGTTCTCATAAAAGCAAACTACATAAGAGACATGGAAGTACAATGAAATATTCATAACAAAACACATTCATTGTGATACATGAGAGAAAAAAAAAGCTAAAAATGGCTACAATTCTAGTTTCCTTTTAGCCAGCACTTAACCTTTTGTTGTAGAGGACATTATTGTCCAAATAATTTGATTTCAGTTTGTAATATGTTCCAGAGTTGACAGCTCTTCATGGAGAGAGATGATTGTCCATATTTAGCTCTACATTGTGGTATTTTACAATTCATCATCCTCCAAGTTACTCTTTTACTGTCTTGTCTTTGGATGTTTGTGGAACTCGTGAAACGTCCATATATCAGTTAAAAATCAGTACCAGTGTGGTCACAGTAAGTAATGTACTTGTTCTTCCTCTCGCTGCAGGATGGGAGGAGGAGAGGGTGAGCAGTCCCAGCATACTGCGCCTCATCTTCCAGGGACGCTTCCTTCATGGCAACGTTACCCTGGGAGGTAAGACCGACCCTGAACCAGACAGTGAACTTTATCCATTTGTCCTACTACAAACAGTCCTGTTCACAGACAAAGAAGCCTTTGCACAGCCACACTCTGAGTGGAGTTTGCTAAGTTTTCAGAGTTAGGTCACAAAGTGAAGGTAATTTCTTCCAGTCACGTGGATGAACGCTTCAAAAAAATTCTAGTAAGCTGAGTTTGTTCATATAATTATTTGTCAGCTTTCAAAGCCAAATTTCAGGATCACCTCTGTAAATTTTTAAATAGCAATGACACCTGCAATTTGATTACTCCACTCTTTGTGGGGTTTTTTTAAACTCTAGATAATCTGCATAGTTTAAGTGTGTATAGTAATGAGGGCTGCCATCAGCCAAAGGTTTTCCTCGTCAATTCGTTTGTGTGCATTTATTCCTCAGTTGCCACAAACACTTGGAAGAACCTGACAGCGCATGTTTGTCTCAGCTGTCTGACGCTGAGCTACTTACATGTTTCAAACGATCAGCTATTTTTTTTTTCATTCTTTCAATAAATCGTCATATCTCCTTAATCAGTGAGGTGGAACAACCTTCAAGTCAAATTACAAAACTATAGAGAAGAGAAAGAAAAAATAAACAAACAGATATGCTAACAGAGAGAAGGCATTACTGCAGTTGGTTAAAAGAGAACATCATTCTTTATGAAGGAATTGTTATTTGTTGAGGAAAATATGTAGAATTTACATTAAAACAATGCTGGATTATATGAAATAGTGGTCAACCGTCATGTTTTTTTCTGAGGCTGATGGCGATTATTATTAATATAGGAGACCAAAAACTGATGTTTGTTTGTCGCCTTTGAAAATTAAAGAAAAATATGTTACCTTGACAGGTTGACATAATTTAGAATGTAATGAAGTTAAGATGCAGTAATACCTGCATAGTGATGAACAATCCTGAAGTATTGAGTGTAATTTAAAGTGCAAAAAGAAAGAGTGGTGAGAAACTCAAATGTAGCTGCAAAGTTTTTCTTTTAGGTCTGTTTAACACAAAACAGTGTGCGTGCATACTTGACCTATACAATCTCTGTTGTGTTCATAAGTTGTGTGCAGGCATGTGTCTTTACCTTTTTTCATTAATGTCAAGATAAATCATTTGGACAACATTTCCACCCCATAATGTTGACAGCTGAGGTTCTATAAAGCTGTGCTGAGGATTACAGGCAGATGGTTTCACTGGCTTTGTTACATGTGTTTCTTTAAGCCAGTAGAGATGAAGAGACACAGATGCAATTGAAGGATTTCGTCTGGTGTTATGATCAGTAAGCAGCCAAGAATTTCATAGTGTTTGCCAAAAAAAAGTGATATAAGCATGTACTGTAAGTATGTATGTAACTTCACTTACAGAGCTAAACGTCCAACTAACTCAGTATCACAAATGCAGCATATGACAAATTTAACATATCTGTTGCCGTGGTGACAGTCTTCCTGCACTTGAGCAGTTTAACAAATGAGCAGCGGAGTCAAAACAAAGCAGCAACGTAACAAAGAACACCTAATTTAATTATTTTAATCTCCTTAAACTTTTGAACTCATGGACTTGCTGCCCTGTACCTGTCCTGAGACTTACTGACCCTCAGTCAGACGGGCCGGTTCAGAGTTAAGTGGGCCGACCGTCAGAGGACAAAACACTTGTGAAGCTGCAGTCAGACTGTAATCCTCGAGGTGTTGGGATAATAAGGTGGGACAGGGAATAGTGTGAGTCGGGTTGTAAACAAGAACTGCTGGCATGGCTGGCAGGTTAACTACAGCTGTCCATTAAGTTAGAGTGTTTAACCAACATGTCGCTGTCATTAACCTCTGCCACTGTCTTCACACTCGCCACACCTCCTCCCTTCTCCACAGCTTGGATTATGTCGCCGTGCAGTTATAGGAATACAAACTATTTTTCCTTATTGAGAGGTCAGTCTCACTGTCTGGACGTTCTCCTGCAATCAAAACGAGTCTCAAGGAAGCAGGAGAAGTCAAACTTTGACCAGATGTGAGCCGTTTCCCTCTTTCATGGAAGTTAAGGGGAAGTGAAACTCTGTTCAACTGCACCATAGCAGCTGTGTGTGTCATACTTATGTATCTGCAAAATGTCAGCCAGTCAGATTGTTATGTTTCATTGATTATGAACACACAAACAGCGATGTTTTAACAATATTATAGAAATATGTGTGATGAGTAGTAGTGTGGCACAGCATTTTCACTGAGAGATGAATACACAAATAAAGCAAAAACAATTCACATTAGAAATAAAACATGATAAGTGACAGAGTAATGAATTCTAACGTGTGTATACAGCTGGTTTTCAGCTCTATAAATGTGACACTGCTGAGTGTTTTCATTCCACTTGTAAGATGCAAATAAAGAAACTTAGGCTGCAGCAATCAGTCGGCACAATTGATGACGCAGAAAACTGTTGATATCAATTTTTAAATCCGATGCATATCTGTTTTTTCTGAAATGCTTAAGTTCTTTGTAACTTATCTGTGGTATCTCTGTGTAATTGCTGAGTCATGATGTCTCTCACAATACAATGACACAGGAAATCACAACTGCAACAGACCGCCAAATCAGTTTAGCGCAGAAGTTTCCGAAGACACGTATGCAAATGCTTTAAATGATCACAAAATAATGAAGTGTTTCGATGGCATGCATGAGCACAACGCATGAGCACCTACAGAGGGAAACACACAAGTGCTATTTTGGAAGATGCACCACCAAAAAAGGCGAAACTACCGCGAAGTGTTTTCTTTTGTTAATGGAATAATTGGTTGGAATAGTTGGCAGTTTAATCAAAAGAAAAATAGTCTTCAGTTGCAGCCCTAAACAAAAAAAATAAATTAAATTTGTCTCAGTATTGTCTTGTCAATAAGCTGAGAATTGTTTGTTAATCGTCATACAAGTGTTGTTTTTACAGGAGTTACCACCACATAAGCATACATACTAACACAATGAATGATGATGTGTTTCTATGTGTAAAGCTCTAAAGCTGCCTCCGGGCCGGACGACCGTCATGCACTTGGTCGCCAGAGAGACTCTTCCAGAGCCCAACTCTCATGGTGAGGAACCTTTCTGTATTCTGTGTCTTTTGTTTTTTTAGATTGTCTTGTGTGACGGTGGTGTCTGGTCATGTGACGCAGAGGGAATGCTGTATTCCTGCGCTTACATTTGATGAACTCATTCATCTGAGTAAAACAGAACAGCAAATATCGACATATTGGATCAAAACACGCGATGCTGTGCATTTTCTTTCATATCCATCATGTAGCATCAATCCTCACTGAGGGCTGCACAGTAATTCAAATATTAATCACCGTCACCAATGAAATGCACACACTTGACTGTGATGTTGATGTTTTAAATGCTCTACACATAGGAAAGTGTATATGTGGATAAAATCGCTTGGTTTCATTTTGTGTACATTTGACATGAGAACACCTAATGTCACTCTTATTATAGGTCATCTTTGGTCACACACCTGTTTGAGTTGCTGCACTGCAGTAACCCTCTAAACACTTTCACTTACTATGGACAAATATTTCTCTGCACTGTAAAGTCTTACACCTCTATGGGAACAGCACAATCATGGATAGAAGTAGAAGGAACTCAAACATGTCTTCTGTGCAGAATAACACAGTTTTATAATGCTATTAATTATTTTTTCTTTTAAAAAGGATTTCCCCCCCCCAGATTTTTATATTTTACAAACAAAAAAAATCAACACAGAAATGGTGGCTCAACATTTTATAGCTTTTTGCTACTTACATTTATATTTGGTTTCCCTACTTGTCTGCTATTTGCTCCCTGAAAACACAGCCTGCAGTTCAGATGAGAAGTTGCAGAGTTTTTGTCACCTGCCTGCAGCTCGGTGACTATTTGTTTCCCTGCTCCACTGAGTGCAGGTTTTATTTATTTTTTTAATTTTACAGAATCTGGTTAGAGCAAACATATTATTTTTGCCAACATTTTTAAATAAGACTTGTAGAATAAAGTGATTTTTATTAAATATCACAATTTTCCTGACAAAACAAAAAGGCACACATGATTAGTTCAAGGAAAATTAGATGAGTCTTTCTGTTTTTAAAGTTTCTTGTTCTGACAAATGCTGTAATTTTGGCAATTCCTTTCAAACCCGGGCAGGTTATGGGTTCAGAGGTTTACATGAACAGGATCATCTGTGGCAGTGACATTTAAATACGGACTCCACTCCTAGAAAACAGTCCAGATAGATTAAAATCACTTGCTTTTGGCTTCAAATCTGTAAATTTGTACTTGGTTATGTCAACTGAGTGGAGACTAGAAGCTTTTCTCTGCACAGCCGCCCAGCCAGCTGTAGCCTGCATGTGAGCCCTTAAAGGATCACTGTAGTTTACTAATAAGCAGTTGTTCAGCCAGTGAGATGTTTTTGTTTCCAAATGTATTCATGTTTTGCCTCCAGGACATTCAATGAATGTAGGTGAAGATTATTATGCATTTTGTCCTGATGCACAAATTGTTCAAATGTGTAAGTGCAAAAAAAAAACAACCCCAAAAAGCATTTTGTTACTAAAATCGATGAATAATCGTGATGTCATTGTTGATCAAAACAGATTGTGATCGTCTTTTAGGCCATAATTGTGCGCCTACATGTGACTGCTTTCATGTCGTGCCAGTAGGTTGTTATCTCACCTCTTCATGTCTCTGCTGTCTTTGTAGGTCAAAGGAACAGAGAAAAAACCACAGAGAGCAACTGCTGCCTCCTCTTGTAAAGCAACGGAAACGACTCCCTTCCCTACCCCAACCTCACACAACACAACACACACAACACAACACACATGAACATGCACACACTCCCCCTCCGTTCTGTCCTGCCCGTCGTCCCGTCAGCTGCAGCTCTGGATTAAATCGCAGGAAGCGTGTTTGGGGCCGTCACTCGCTTTGGTTGAACTCCAATCTGAGGCTTTTCTCTTTTTTTTGTGCCAATATATTCACTTTCTGCCCCCTCAGAACTTCTCCTCTATCAGCATAATTTGCTGTTGTTGCTCCTTTTTGTTTGAAGATCACGACATTGAACAATACCTACGCTCCCCCGCGGATGTCTTCACCGCTGGAGGCGTTTTAAAGAGCTGTCATATGTAGAGAAAACGACCCTCGCTGTTCATGGAAACAGAAGTGCTATAAAGGACATGTGGGCTTTAACCCTTCCCTACTAGTCACATGGATGTTTCCCCAGGTCTTACTGAATGGTGTTAACCCTCTCATTGCACTTAACCAGTCTGTTAATTCTGAAGTGTTTATTGTGTTTCATCTTCTCTCCCCTCATGGCTTTTTTTCTCTTCTTTCTTTAGTCAGATGAACAGACCTTAATTGGTAGAAAACGTGCCATCCTCCTCATTGACTGTTTCTGCCTCTTACTAACTGAACCGTTCGGTCTGTATCAGCACCGGTGGCCTTTGAGCCATCACCTGCATTTCGTTTGTTCGTGGCGGTGGACCAACGAGGAAAAGACTTTTAATCAGGACGTGTAAACACCTGAGGGTCCACGAGAAACGGGGACAGACTCCCAGCGAGGCTTGAAAAGATGTAGTCACAGGATTCAGCGGATCGCTAGGAGGCGTTTTGAACCTCTGGTGGAGACTTTACTCACTGTCGATGTTCCCTCGTAACGGGAGTCGACTTGGCGGCCAGTTAAACGCAGACAGAAGAAGCAGTAGAAGAAGAGAGGGAGGAGCGGCGGCGTGAAACCATCTCTACTGCTGGACGCGGAAAACAAGGTGGAGGGAGAGTTTCTCCCTTTTGGATGAAGGGTAAATAGGAAAGTCTCGGCGGTGTTTCACCTCCTTTTCATTTGGATGCTGTCTTTACTTCTTGTTTGCCTTTTATCGTGGAATTCAGTAATATCATTAATATTGAAATTTAAATATATCAATTTTTATCTTGTGTATAGGTATTTGTTGAATTTTAGTGTGGGTGAGTTTGTGTGCGAGTGTGTCTGAGGGTGTGTGATGCACGTGGCATACTGTATGAGGACTAGTGAGGGCATGTGGTCTTTAAAAAATTGAAAGGTGGTGCACTGGGAGTGTTGATGGGCTGCGGTTTCTTCAGAAACAGTCGGAAACCTTTTGATTCCTTCCATTGAGTGTCTTTTGGTTTGTGTTTTTGTCAATCAGTGTCACTGCTATGAAGTTTAGCTCAGTATGAATAAATGTAAAAACTAAAATGCAATGTGGTCTACATAAAAGCTTGTATTATAAATTAATAAATCTTTACATAAGGCAACTTCTCTTCATTCAGTTTTACTGTTTCTCAGCTGTGTCCAGCACTGTATGATTGTTCATATAGATATTGAATCTGTTTTTGATGAATGTTTTCACTTTTAAATGTCATCAGTTTTCAATCTTAATCTGACCAAGGAAATATTGGATTTACCATGAAGGACAACTAAGACAGCGAGCAGATACTGGGGCTTCAGAAGCTGGAACTAGAGAATCTTTTTATCTTTTCACTTAAAAAAAAAGGATAAATGATTAATCAATTTTCAAAATGGTTGCCAATGATTTTCTTTTGTCAGTTGAATAATTGATAAATTCCGTTATTATTTCAGCTCCAGCTGTGTCCCAGTTCCATACTAGACTCTTAATTATACGCACTATGTTCGGTTATAACTTTTCTCTTATAAGATCTCTGCAGGTTCATACTAAACCAGTCTCTACTAAGTTGAACCAAAAGGAAAGGATAAATATATAGTTCAATTTTGCACCGCTGAACAACAACCTTTAGTAAAACAAAGCAAAAAAGTTTTAAAAAAAATATATTCTTGTGCTTTTATCATCATCATCCACCATCATTTCAGTTTGGAACTCTCTTTTGTTGGACAGCCGTGTGCATCCACAGCAAGCTAAAAAAAAACAAGTGTTCAGATTGTTCTAAGTAATAACACTTCCCCTTGACATGTTTATAGATAGTTTTAGGGATTCTTGAATGTACTTCCAACTTATTGCTTCTCCATCTCAGTGAAAAAATCTGGGTCTATGCATGAAAATGTTGATTTTAAAAGTTTAAGGGCCTCTTTTAGGCGCTGTCCTCCAATGTTGACGTCCGTTCTCGTTGTGTTTGCAGGATATTTTAAGTTATCTGTTTATTTACGTTGCATATTTAACCGTACTTGTCTACAGACTGGTTTTTGTAAGTGCATGACTTGAATTTATGTGAACAGAGAATCATTCTGCGGGTGAAGCTCAAACATCCACATTTGAGTATAAAACGCTACAAACTCAAACCCTATTTAAATAAAATGTAACTGGAACACAGCTAACATGTACTACATGTTGTTGGACTAAAAGATTTTAGCACAACATCCGCTTTAGTGTGAATTTTTTTTATTCTTATCTCTAGTTAGTGATCAGTAAGAAACCAGGAAATGTGTTAATGCACTGGCTCCTGTTGTTGTTTACATGTAGTGTTATTTATCTCCCTCTAGGTGTCAGTGTTCCTCTGTGAGCCTAATGAATGAGCAGCTTCAGGCCTCATGCAGGCTTTTATGAAGGTCTGTTGATCCTGATTATTTTGCACTGATGGAGGCTAAAGTCAGACGCAGCTCTTGATATTTAAGAGCTGAGTCAGAGAGAAACACCTCAGAGGAAACAAACTGTAGTTGCTACATGACAAGCTGTCATCAGCTGAAACAACTGTTGTGTTGTTGTAATTGGGTCATAATGTTGCTGATTTCCACCAGCTTCCATTCGTCTGCTTCAGGAATCTGCTCCTGACGTGTAGCTGCAGCTAGTCCAGGTTTCCAGTTGACGCTGGCAGCGCAGCTTTGGAAAAGTTCAGTCAAACCACTTCTCCCTCAGCACACCAAACTTCCAAACCTGCTATTGTGTTGAAGCTGCTTGTCAGCCTGTGTCCTTTCACATTTTCCACTTATCTGAAGTAGTCTGAGGTTGTTGTTTTTTTTTTGACACAGCTCAGTGGAGAATAAAGTCTGAACAGGAGCTGACCACAGAGGTGATCAGCAGCCTTTCAATGAGAGTCCAGGGATGTGATCTGCTGGAATCTCTGCCACGTTCTCGGCTGCTGCTGCAGGATGGATGTCTTTCTGTGGTCGACGAGACTCAGAGAACGTGTGCAGTTAGTCTCTGTGGTCCAACCACCATTCACCGCCGCTCTGCTCCCCACTCCTCATATGACAGATTAACTCCCATTTTGGCATCCTGCTGTTCACAGTGTAAGAAACTCCTGCTCCAACACAACTACTGTTACAGTTAAAGTGTACACAAGTAGTACCACTACAGGCACTACTAATCTGGGTAAGAAGTACAGAGTCACTGTGTTTTATCACTGAAAAAGGCCAGTGTGGCATCATGTCTAGTTATTTCAATATGAACACCTGTAAAAAAAATTAATAAATACACTTCTTAACAGTAAATGACTGTAATCATTTTGGCAGGTTTGCTGTTGTTGCACAAATCCACCCTTTATTTTTTTTTACCTCATAAAATCTAGCAACATCCACAGAAAAAAAGCATGAATTTACACATCAACCATAAAAAGAACAAAAAGAAACCAGATCAAAACTGTAAATAATACCCACATGAAAAATCTGTATTTTTTTTTTATATATAGTCATTTATTCTTTTGCACAACATTTTGAACCCTTTAATATAAGTATGTGCTATTTTTTTAATTGAAAAAAAAAATTCAAATTCCTGTTATGAAAGAAAAAAATGTATATTATGGATTGAGAATGATTTTTAAAAAAAGATGTTTTACGGATTTTCCCTTTTTTTCCCCCATATTATCTCTTGTGTTCTCCGAGAATGTGTATTTCTTTATATTGTTTTTGAAAAAAAAATTCCATTGAAATCTTTTTTTTTTCCAATTGGCATTTTTTTTTTTTTGCCGTTACCTTTCCGTTTTTCTTTTTCAAATTCGGTTAAAATTCCCTTTTTTTTCCGGTGATTTGTTTTTTTTTACTGCATTTTACAGATTGTGAACATTACAGTATTCTACAGCTTTTAGATTCATTTTTTCTTTAAAACTTTCTTGTTCGCACATTTTTCTTTTATTTATTTCTTTATTTTACAGTGCTGTTAAGTAGCTTTAGAGGAGCGTCCATGTGCCAGTCCAGATCATGTGATGTGATCAAAAGCCCCCGCAGAGCTACCATCAGTTGACTTTGTGGACTTTTTCAGCATCTTGAGGGAACTTTTAATGGAAAAAGTTTCATTTAAATTTGAACATCTGTGTGTTCACAGCATTTAGTTAAATTCCATCTGCTGATGAAGGCCATGCAATATGACAGAAAGCTCCAGAACAGCTGTTGTGCAGAGATTTCTCTCAACCATCTCTAAACCACACCAGCTGTTCTGCATGTTTTAACTCATTCATTACTAATAATGACGTGCACTTTATGTCACACCTCACAACAGTTTTACAGACTGTGCTGCTGTGTTTTAGGGACGTGAACATATAACCTCTGCCAGTGTTTGATTTGAAAATCAGTCAACAAACCTTTGCATCCTTCCTGGGTTATATTAAATGAGTTATTATGTTATTAAGTCATTACGATGTGTTGAATCTGGACCTAGAGCAACAATCTCACCTCTGTTTTATTGGCTGTTCTGGAGATTTTGATCATCATGGATTTGCAAATGTTTGCATTTTCTTAACTTTTGGAGCCTTTTAAAGACCTTTTGTTTGGTTTGACTCAAAAGTTTAATCATAAATCAAACAATCTCACCTGCAGGTTGGTTTTTGCTGATGAAGATCATGTGATAATAATCAAAAGTGCAGCTGCTAAATGGACCTTGAGGTGTTTTTTTCTTTGGTAATCAGCTGTCACTGTTGCAAACTCAGGAATAGTTAAAATTAAAAAAAAAAAAAAAAAAAAAGTGATATTTTGGGAAATAAACACGTCTGCTGTCATCTGACTCACCAGCAATAAGACCGGTTGTGTTAATTAGCAACTTTCAAGGAGAGTTTTGGTTGGAATGATGAAAGTGTAGAAAAATGTCTCCAAAATTCTCCAAACAAGCAGGATTTATAGTTGAGGAGCTGAATCTGGATGTTGCTTTTTCAAAGTCAAGTTGGTTTGGTGTCTTCACAGATTGAGTTCTGTGTTTACAGAGTCTGGAATAGATTGAGAGAAAATAGCTGAATGCCTAAATCAACAGGAGGTTGTGATATATGTGCTATTTTCTGCTTCGGTCTTTACCGTTCCAAATCCTCTTTTCCCTTCATTGCTTCTGACCATTTTCTTATCTGCCAGTTTTTCTTATATTAGAAGCAGCTGTGAACACAGAGCACGTACAGTAGGCTGAAGGCTGCTGATACCACTGACTGTCACTATAACCCTCCTGAGTCCAGGCTGGTGTGGCAAAATATTTTAAGGCAAGTTTTTTCCTCAGAACTAATTCAGCTGCAAGTCTGACTTCTCATTTTGTCAATTTAACAAAATATAAAGTAGTCAGGAAGCCAAAAATACAAGAAAATGACAGAGACACTTGTAAAAGTGTGCAAATCTTTAGTTATAATCACCCAAAATGTTGTATGGTTGTAAAAATATAGTGTTACACACAAATACAACAGAACAATGTAACCGTTATGCAATCTATTTCTTTGTGTGAGTGTGTGTGTGTGTGTGTCTTTTCTGCACCTTTTTCAACACCTCATTCATAAACTGTTTCTGTCTGCAGATGTAATGAGCCACTTGGTACACCAATGCTTTCCTCAGCATAATATATATATTTTAAAGTTAAGTTACTATAAATGAAAGCTGCTCTCAAATGATCATTCAATCTGCAGAAGGTTAAATTCCAGGAGTCTGCTGACCAAAAACAAAGCAAAGGCAACAAAGACGAACACTTTGATTCGTTCTTCATGATGTTTTTTTCTTCATGTGAGACGGTGAGGCCTCCACCTGCCTGTTATCATGTGTTCATTCCTTTGAGTGTATTTGTCCACACCAGAGGTCCTCTGATGGCATGAAATGAAAGAGTTCAGTAGGCCAGTGTGAAAACATACACACTCATGCAGGGGTTGAATTAACCCAGCGGGGTGTTAGCAAATGAGCAGCTTTCATGCTGACTCCAGAAGCTGCTGCCGTCTCTCTTCACCGCCAGCCCTCCTTCCTTCCTCTAATTGGGAAAACGACACTGGTTTATGTGGCTTTGGTTTCCAAATGAAGGGATCGTAGCCGAGGAAGGCCAGAGGACGCCGACTCTCGACCAGGTGTGAGCGCACAGGAGCAGGAAGCTTCCGTGTTTCCATCAGCAGTAGTGAGGGAGGAGTCGCTTCACCTCTTTTTATTTGACTGTTTATTTTACCAGATGGTCCCCAGTTCCTTGTAACGTGCCACCGTAAAAGAGCCTCGGCTTTGACAACAATATCAGCTCTGTGCAGCTCTGAGAGGCAGAAAGAAACCTCCAGAGTTCCAACACCACACGTTTCTCAGCATTACTATTTTTTTTTTATTTTACTAGTTTTATGCAACAGATTTTACTGCTTTCTGGCTCCAAAATGTCCATACCTCATGGATTCTCCAGCTTTACTCTGTAGATTTATTATTTTATATCACGTCACAACCCCAGATATAAACTCTTCCAGCCTCTGCACTCTGGTAAACATTCCTGCAGACCGACGCAGAGATGACCTCTGACCTCTGACCTGAGTGCAAAGCAAATCCTCTGCACTACATGTTTGCGCTCACACACTCAACTGACAGATGTAGACTGTCAAAACCTTCATTTTCACACTTTTCTCACGTCACCACCACATTGTACACGTGTGACTCTTAGACTCACATATACAAATATCTCAGTGTAATGTCTTGTACTTCATGAAATCACCAGGTTTGGACTTTAAGTTTGTCACCAAGGTGCAGAAATATCACTTTTTTTAAAGCAGAAAACTTTATTAAAAAGTCTTTCAAAGCATCATGTGTTCCCTGTTTTGTGAAAATGATGTCAGTAAGGTACCCTGTAACAGCTTTCTCATGCCATCCTGTTACGTTATTAAATATCTCATACAGCAAACTACCATAAAAAGTGCCCAACATTAGGCATTTATTCAATTTGTCAAACCAGAAAAACATCTGCCCTGTTAGTAAGTGAAAAGCATAAGAATATTACTGATGTGTTTGTGTGTCTGCAGACAAAAAAGCAAAATCAAGCTGTTTTTATTTTTTTTATGCCTTTTTTTGTGTGTTTTGGTTGTAAAACAAGCATTAAGCACTACAGCAAATTAAGTAGCAAATTGTGGCAATTTATATGAAATCCTGTTAAAACTGGACAATATTTTACAAGCACACATAGAAACAGTTTAATTATTAAACAGAGTACAACGCTGCTGTATATGGTAGTTATTGAATCCAGATTATGACTTCACATGAGCAGCAGCAGCACCTGAACTCACAGTAAAGTACAGAGAAGCTGCATTTGTGACTGTTTGCTGCCTCCGTTGATAGAAATGACCTTTAGTTTAAGGAGACTGTAAACTGCAAGGAATGAACCCAAATTGCCGATAATTGTCACTTGTCTCACAGTTGTTGCTTTTTTAAGCTTTTATCTCTTGTCCTCTTCTCTCCTGCTGCCTCACTTCAGTTTGAAGTTACTGGAACATAATGTGGTTTTAAATAAGTGAGTAACGACTATGGCTTTGTAAATTACATTCCAATGCTACACTTAAATGACAGAAATGACATAAAAAGCAGATAATTACTTAATACTTAATGAGTATCTACTTTTAGGTGTGAGTGTAGAAGACTGGTGACAACAGGGTTACGACATTTAGAAGGACTGAGAGGTAAAAGCTTTTAAAGGAGACCAACAGGATTGTCATTATTTGGACTTTTCACTTTATTATCCAATAATAATACTACTGCACTTCATCACAATTACATAAGTACCATAAGTCTTTTTTTTCCTATTTTTTTTTAGAGAAAGTTAAGTGCAACTTAATTCAGTAATTGAAGTAAAATCAGACAAAGTTGCAGCATCACTGGTCCCTAACTTCATGTCTTCTTTCCCCCTGTTTATATATTTGCAGATGCTGGTGCAGAGTATGACCTGTCCAGGGTGTACCTGCCTTCACCCACACATTACCAGCAACAAACCAAACATTCCAGCATGTTAACCACCATCATTAACCTCAGCATCTTCCATGGACTGACACATTCTTTGACTTTCAGGCAAATCATATTTAACATATTTGTCATTTTTGTAAACTTTCTTGAATAAACAATAAGTTCTCAGTTTTGGCTTTTGCCAAATTTCTCCTGCCAACAATTGCATGCATATCATCTGGATTTGGTATTTAAACTCCTCCACATTAGCTTTTTGGAAGTATTTTTCTACAAATCCACACAGTTCCAGGAAATCAGTTGTTGCAGACGTCCATTTACCTCCAGCAGACAAACCCCAATGAAATATGTCACTTCAGTTCCATATGCTCATCACGATGGCCTTCGTCTTACTTCAGCATTAGCTGCCAACTCAGACGCATGACGACAAAATCCCCAAAACAATGAAAGTGGCCGATTATGACATGTTGTTTTTTCTAAAAACTTTTCTAACCTCACCAGACATAATCTAAACCAGGACGTACTGAAAACAGTTTTCCAGTCAAAACTCAGCTGGTACCTAAAAGGTTAAAGGTATCAGCAGCAGTAATAAAGTTTTAAGAAGTGATCAGCTCAATATAACTTCACTACAAAAGCAGCAAAATTACACATCTGATAGTAAAACAAGAATGGTTCTCTTAGTAATGCCTGGCGTTCAAGTGCATTTCTCAGAGATGATGCACAAACATCAGAAATCCAAAGTTGCTCTGTTCTTCTTGGCTCCACAAACTGTGTCCTCATTGTTCAGTCAGAACGAGCGGTCACTGGAGGGCACTGGCTCCTGACCAAACTTTCTTCCTTTATTTCGCTTAAAATGAAAAGCACAAAGTATGAGTGGAAACATGCTAAAGTAATTACACTCAGAGCCAAAACATGGCGAATGCAGTCCAGAGTCATTCACTCATTACACACAACCTCCTGCTGATTGCTGTTTTGTTTGTGTACCTGCAGCTTGGATATGATTTTATTTTTTTTATGGCAGTCATTTATTCAGTGTAATCAGTGTTTTTTTTCCTGCTGATTACTGTAACCCTACAATCATTTATATTTTGGCAATCACAGAAATTGATCACCAGCTGTCTCCACACGTGCTTCTTTTCATTCCTGTTTACGTTCAGGATGGAAGTTGCGATTTGTGTTCAGGTGTCTCATATTTCTTCACTTTCACGCTCCAACACCCACTCTGAACGCTCTCCAGACATCATTAAGGTGAATAAATTTCCTGATCTCCGGATCTAGTCGTTGAATTATTTCGCGTGTTCACATCGTGTGTGATTATTGCTCAGTGACACCAGATGCTGACCCAGGGCTATGCACTGCGCTGTACGTCTGACAAGAATGTAGACAACTTCTCTCTCTTCCCTTTGTTTAAGTTCAGTTTTAAAACAGTTTTCCTCTTAGAAGCCCACACAGACACAGAACTGCAGCCGCGTCCTGTTTATAACACTGTGGCATCATGCTACATCTTTCCAAACAACTAGTTTTCAAAGTGTTTCTGACTCTTTGTCCTCCTGCGAGCCCTCGTGTGTTTGAAGCGGTTTCTATGGGATCTGCAAGCACTGCTGCTCATTTTAAATTTATAGGTGCCCCTTATTGGACTTGTTGCTGTGTGTATGTTGTTCATTAAGACATCAAAATGCTTTACAGTTCATTGCTCTTTTACACTGCCTGCTGGAGCCGGAGCTGTAATTCCAGTTAGTGAGGGATCAGATGGAGGTCACCGCTGGCCTGTGGGGGCTGCAGCGCACCACAACTCCACCGAGCCTCTCCGGACTACATTACAGCTTTTATCCTCACTAATGGGATCTCTTGGTGGGGAATCCCAAGGGTGATGGGGATTAAGATACCTGGCCTCGCTCCCATGCGCCGTTTACCATGTGGGGCGCAGCAAATATGTTGCACATGCCCAGACTGCTGCTGCTGCTGCTTCTACATCTCCAGCAGGAACCACAAAAATGAGCGACTGGAAGGAGATTTATGTGTGTTCACACCCAGACTGCCAGGGAGCTGACTGTCTTGCATTCAGCCGCTCCACGCAGCATTTCTGCCTCCTCCACGCCTTGACCCAGTTGAAACCGACTCCGTTTGAAACTCGATGAGAGAGTATCAGGTGATGGAGCTGGGAGCCGTGCAGGCCGGAGAGACAATACTGAATGTTAACTTTCTACCCAGCTTGACTTCAGTGACACTGTTGGATGTGTTTTCTGGTGTTCCAGCCAAAGCTGATAAAAACAGGACAGAGGGAGAAAATTGTAAATTGGAGGACAAATAAAGAGTTGAGGGCTGAATAAGTCCCAACGTCTCTTTATGTAAGCCTCACAAAGAACAAGCTGTGAAGGAGGAGGCTGACTGGGAAACTCTTTTTAGGGTAGGGTTTCAGATCGGTCCCTCTAAGCGTGTCTCTGTCCTCTCGTGTGTCTCCTGAACCTGCTCGGTCGCTGCAGCCTGTGTGAGTCACGACTCCATCTGTCCATCACATGGCGTCTGGGTGACTCTTTGAAAGAAACAGCAACAAGAGGCTTCATGAAATAAACCTTACTTCAGCTTGTTTGTGTCTGTTGTCGGTTTATGGCAACTCAAACAACCAGATATAATAGAACAAACTCTCCCATGCAGCTACAAGTTATTGCTACTTGTCTCTCTCCTTATTTTGCATTGAAGCAGCTCTTGTCTGTAGCCCTGCTGGGTCGAACAGATCCTCAGACTCACGCCTCTGCAGCAGCAGCAGCAGTCTGGTGCTGAGAGCAGCAACAAGGAAAGGTCAGGTGGAGTCCATTGTTGCACAGCTGTCAGGTCTCTGATTTATGGACAGTAGGTTCACACTGTTTGTAGTGTTTTATCTCACTCACTGTTTCCATATTTTTGTTTCATACACAGGAAGAGACAGATATGATTTAGATGGGAAATCGCGTGCAGCACAGTCTGTACTACTTTTGATGTCGTGGAAATGTAATCTGAGGACACTTCAGCTTAGAAGCAGGGCCGCAAATACAAGTTACTGTCGTTTACTAACTTTCTTGATCAATTGTTTAATAGTTTTGTTCATAAAATGTCAGAAAACTTTGAAAAATGCCTGCTATAATTCCCTAAAGCTGCCACATGTGTTGTTTTGTTCCACAAAGACTCAAAAGCTAAAAAGTATTAGACACTGCAAGAGGGAAAACTCATTTTAAAATGACTCAGCTGTCAAAACAGTTTGAGTTAAGTCTGTTCATCAGCTGACTTGTGGTTTAAACTGTATTTTCTTGCTGCAGAAGCAGGTTTGTGTTTTCAGAGTTGCTGCGTTGTCGCATTGGAATCATTGGAAATATGTAAAATGACTAATTCCTTGCACTGCTCCACTGATTACCCTTACCATTATTTTATAAAGAGCTGGCAGTGTCAACATTTTGAACTGTGCCTGTGAAGCAGGGTGCTGAAAATATCACAGGTGTTTTAAATGCAATCATTTTAGTGACTTTTTTGTGCAGTGGAAAAAGAAGAGAAAAAAAAAAAGCATTAGGGGACCCAATGACAGCACGGCTCAGGTGAAGACCTCTATGGTTTGAACGTGTCCTCGAGGTGTTTGTTGTGGGTGACTCGGCGGCTGAATGGAGTTGCTTTGGTTGTACAGCAGAGCTGGTGAACCGGTGATCTTTAAGCCGACAGTCATTCAACACCCTGCCAAGTCACAGGCTCATAATTCAACAACACCTCCTGGCTGCAGGGGCCCTGTATGAGAAGAGAGAGTGATGGCAACAAATACTGTACGCAACACGGGAGCTGGTACAGAGAGGCAACAAGGCCCTGACATGGTGGGCAGCATGAGGGAAAATATATACACAGACTATCGTGGAGAGATTTTATTTAGACTTTATTTATCAGCTGAAATCTTTACTGAGGAACACGTCTGGAAAGCAGGTTTTTACTGACACAGTGATATCTTCTTTTTTTTAACTTTTCAACTCAACTTTTCAACTGTAACTTTTGGGACAATATATTGTTGCTGTACTGATTATCCCTGAAAATAAAACACAACAACAAAAATGACCAAAACTGAAAGAAAAATAATGGATATTAATTAAATTAAATTTCTAAACTGTTATTTCACAGATTGTCATTGTTTTGGTAAACTGTAGATAATATCTGGTCAAATTGGAGTAAAATCACACACAAACTGTAAATCAGTACTTTTATACAGAGTAATGTAATCTTTTCCTATGTTTGACTGCAAAAATGATTTGCATAGTTTTACTCTATTTAAATCAGCAAAAAATTACTGCAGTTTTATATAATTTTTAAACTGTTATCTGACAGGTATCTAATCTAAAAAAAAAAAAATGTAATTAAATAAAAAATAAAAATTAAACAATGTCCACATGACTAAGACATATTATTACAAATTGTATTTTCTTCTTTAACAACATAAAATCATACTGTTTTAAATCTGCTCAAAAATATCAGTTATTTGCAGATATTTGCTGTTATTTTAATCGTTTTTACTTTTTTTTTTTTTTAAATTCACGTATTCCGCCATTTTTTTAAACATATTTTCACTGGATTTTCAACATTTTTTTACAGAATTTATTTCACAGTGTATGTTGTTGTTCACCATGTGTTGGTCAGTAAATTCAAAAACAGGATGAACTGGGTTTTAATACAGCTGGGGCACAAACAGGCAAAAAGAGCTTCGAGGGAGGAGCGTACTCTGTCTTTTAAATGGAAGGAAAACATTTGCCAGCAGGAGGAGGCATCACCTTAAATAAATTATAAATCTGTCAGAGCAATTAAGGTTTATTGTTTTATTAATCCTTGACAAGATAATGACGCCGCAGAGGAAAAAATAATAGCAGCAAATCATTCCTGCTGCCTGGCGTGCTGTATATCATTATTATTATTATTACTATTGCATCAAAGCTAATCATGTTATGTTTGTATGCAGCATGTAGTCAAGGTAAGTGCACCATGTTCACTGCTTGAATTGACGAGTCCATCGAATGTAAGTGCCAGCTGAGACGCCTGTTAAATGTGTGCAGACTGCAGCTAGGAGTACATGGCAACTGTGTGACCTGAATGAATGAATGACGGCAGGGTGAGGTGTAGATTCTTATCTCTCTACCTTGAGTGGGTTTAATGAACAGTCATGTTTGAGGGAACCGACACACCCTGGAGTACAAGTCTGCACCACGATAACAATGTGGTGATATAAACTCACTGGCTGTTTCATCATTTGGCTGTCGTTATGTTGGTTTTGTGAAGCTGGATGTGAGGAGAGAGGACTGAGTCTGACTGAGAACTATGCATGCCAATATGACAGTAACCTGTCAATCATAGGGTGGCCCCACCCTAAAGCGTACCCAGCTTTAACCTCTGTTTTACTATAAATTAGACCATAATATATAAAATGAACATCATGCTGTACTGAAGGAGACTTGAAACTAGTGGTTGAAATCAGAAACTCATTGAGAAAATGTCCACCATTAGAAGGAATGCAAGTTTAAGGCACTTCTGCATTGGCTTCGCTGTTCAGACCTGGAGGCCACATCCATCTTTTACATAGTCACTGAACCAACAGAGGACAGAAAAAATAAAAGAGTTTTAGCTGCTTTTCAGTTTCTCTTTAAAGTCTCAAGGACATGGTGACTGTTTTTAGAACATGGTATCATGAGATTACGTATAAGCAGCACGTCTCTTCAGTCATATTTTGCATGTCATGTGTACACATTTGAAGCTTTTCATGCGTGATTTTATGGCATTAAAGTAACATGCTAAATGGTTAAGATCAGGGGGAAGAGGGTTATTAGTTGCCATCACATGCTGCGCAATGAGATGCTAAATGCAAGAAAATGCGTTCCGATGACATGCAAAGTATCTTACTGTGTTATTCACATGACTTTTCAAGATACAAGACTGTTTCAGGCTATAGCAGGCATCAGGGTTTACATGAAGGATGTTTGTTGATATAAATATATATCGAAATTGGTACATGTATGCAAAAATGGATGAAATAGTTGAAAAAGTCTGCTTAGTTCATTATTCTGGAGCTTTTAATCATTTTATGTGATTGTTATTTTTAGTCATTAGTTTATTTTCTAGAAAGACAATTTTTAAATCTTCCAAAAACAAACCAAATCAACAATGGTCAGTGTAGTGAAATAGGAAAACAACAAATATTTTTTTCGAAATGCAACTTGGAATCTTTACTTACCACAGAGTTTTATGAACAAAATCACAACATGCTGCCACACTATCAGTAATGGGTCATAATTCTGATTAAATAAAGAGTTATGACCCAGTTGTTGTTATGCTCTCTTTCTTTTCCTCCTTTAATGCTGCTTTGCCACATGCTACGGTGCATTAAAGCATCATCAGCTGTCACTATGTGTTTCTGTCCTCTGCATTTGGCAGCACTGACTGTTCATCATGTCAGCCTCGTGCTTACGATGTGATCATCTCACTTTGCAGCAGTGATAGTGCTCAAAAACTCTGTGGGGTATTTTTAACTGTCACTGCTTCAGAGGATACAAGTTCAGTGAATAAAGCTGCGTGTAAATTCTAAATAGCAGACGCATCAGTGGAAAGATAAAGAGCTCAGCCTTCTGTAAACGTAGACCTTAATGTCCAAGTGTCAGTGGGAGCAGGTCTTGGCTGAGTAATGGTGTTACTAATCTGGATCTAGATGGGAGTTGAACGTGAGGACACACAGCTGCAGCCCAGCCTTGTCTTTGCTGAGATCAGGCCTTGGACACCTCGTGTGCCTCTTTCTCGGCGAAATCTCAGACTCTTGTCACCCATCCCGCTGCCTCCTCTGAGCCGCCAGACGTTTGAGCTGCCTCGTGTGCTTCAGGGAGAAACAGGAACAACTGGTGCGAGATGTCAGATGCACTTAAAGCTCCAAAGTGATTTGCAGGACTCCTAATTTTTCCCAGGGTTACACAATCATCGCTGCCCTAACGATTAATGAGTGAGATATGAGAGCACAGAGAAGGAAGAAGGGAACGCCTCCATCATCTGACTTAATTTTTTGTCCCATTTCCTTAATAAGTCAAGAAAAATAGAGCAGGTGGAGTCGACTGTGACATTTATTAACTGTTGGGTTCTGCTGGTACAGAACATTTCTTTCTAAGTCTCGTCCAACTGGATCCCTGGTGTTTTCTCCAAGTTTTCTTTGGCATTGTATTGGGTGTTTTGGATTCTATCGTTTTATTATAAACAGACATGCGTTTGCAGAGCTTTTGTGATCATCACAAATTCACAAGCTTCATGTCCTCTGAGCTCTTTGTTCATCTGTCTGGGGGTAAACTTTCGATAAGTTTACAATTAAACAGTTGTCGCTGGAATGTTTTGTCATGGCTCTGGTGTCTTTTTAGAGCTGTAAATCTCTGCTGCATCTCCTGTCTGTTGAATTTATAGACCCCAATCAGCCGAGGATTAAATGCTGGTCAAAAACAATAAGCTCCAGCTGAGCGCAGAGCAGGGATGTGCCATGCAGGAATCCAGTTATGAGCGTCGTTGCTTCATCAATCTGTCTGCAGCTGAAAGGAGAACCAGTCATGGGGACAAAACCCTGAAAACAAGCTTGTGCCTGATCTGCATAGAGAGTATTATTCTCAGGAAAATGAGCTGCACAGCTTTCGGGGGTCTGTTTCTGACACGGGGAGAAGGGGGGGCCTCGCTTTGTTTAAAGGATTAAACTGTGGCTGTGGAGTCGCCCTGAGCTCTTGGACAGCTCTGAAGCTCAGTCTGCAGCTTCTCTGTTCAAAGCTCACTGGGACAAGAAACGAACGGCCTCTTGTTATTCCCAGTCGAACAGGAAAAGGCTCCAGTAAAAAATGCATGGCCAAACCTCAGTGAATTCCTGATGAAGGAAAGAATGCGGCGAAATAAGCCACGTTCTTGTCCCTTTCGGAGTTTTTCCAGTGCACTCTTTTGGCTCGCTCAGCTCCTCATTCACTCACTCAGCTCTGGCAGAGTCAGAATCATAACAGTAGATATCTGGGGGAAAGAGGTGAGCAGTGGAAAAACGCTTTTATTTCACTGAGAGAGTTCAGCTCCACACATGCATTGATAATTTAGCCCTTGTTAGGAAGTTTAATTTGCTTGCTGGAGAAAGAGAGTGGAGGGGAGTGTCTGACCGTAAAAAGACGCCTTTGTTTCTATTTATTCGCACACAAGCTGTTTAGCATAGCGCCTAGGAAATGTCTGCTTACTGAGCCTGACAGCGATTATGTACAGGGCTGTTGTGTTTTGTCGTTGAGCGATGTCACCAAATTAATATTGCATGTAGCAGCGAGGATTAGCAGCTGCAGATAAGAGCAGAGTGAAGAAGTCTGGCAGCCTCACAGCTCTGTTTGTCAGAGCTGCATCCGGCTTGCCTTCATTAACTTGATGCAGTGCGTTGAGGACAAAAGCCACCACTGCCACAAATGCTGGGGTTAATTAACGACATAAAATGATGGATTGACATAATAAGAAACATACAAATAAACTTATATATGCACAATCATGTGTAAGACCACCATCAAAGCAAGAAGACAAGTGGCTTCTTTTGTAGAGATTAGAGCTCAACATCCAGGAATGACAGAGTGAACCAGCTGACACAACTAATGCTAGCTCACTATAAATGAGTAAAAAGGTGATATTAAATACAGCTGACAAGTCTGACTGAAACTTGATTTGGAAAGAAAAAGTATTTTTCACAATCAAAACACAACACAGCTGAGACACATTGAGCCAAAAGCATTTAACTAAATGAGTAAATAAATCTCCTTGATTCACACAATGACACATTTTCTATTCTAAACTACTACTTACTGTGGACATTTAAAATAGATAATAACAAACTTTATTTAAATTGAAGTGCTTTGCAAAAGAAAGAAAAATTCTGCAACACAGCTTAATAAAATACAGCAATTAAAGATAGACTGAGAAATTCTGACAATACCACACTGTAAATAAATAAATTAATTAATTAATTAATAAATAATAATCCATTAAAATAAAAGTGAAACTGAGCAGCAATGGTGACAGAGAAAAAAAAGATTTTTGCCGATTTAAATACAACAAATCTGTGTATGTACAACAATTGGCCATTATTTACAGTTTTGGCCTATGCATGGAAAATCTGTAAATTAACAGTATAACAAATAACTTATTTCTCATTCCTCAGTATGCATATTTTTTTTTTATTTCAAATACCAACAAATATCTGCAAAATAACAATAAATTTTGCTTGATTTGA
>NW_007577770.1:691631-722128 GCF_000690725.1 Stegastes partitus | reverse complement strand
TTTGCTTTGCCTTGACTGTAAGTAAAATCATCAACCCTGTGTGGCAACCAGTGAAGAGAGGATGGAACTGTCCTGATATGAAGCTGGTTTTTGAATCAGTGCTGCATTTTGTTCTAGCTCCAGTGTGAGATTGTTTTTTTTGACTTGCACATTGTTTTTCCAGGCATGTAAAACCTTATCAAAGTTGGCACAGAAGAGGAAAGACTTCATCTTTGAGACTGAGCCACTCTTATTTGTCATATTAAAGGTCCCTATCGAAGATGACAGTGAAGCTGCTGCCAGTTGGGTATTTGCTGATGGAGTTCTGAGACTCTTCTGAGAAACTTCTGGGACATTTAACACTTGATTCCAAGAGACAAGATGTAGGCTGATGTAAGCTGGCGTTTACTCTGTTTTTAGTGGAACGTAGATCTGCATGTCATCTGCAGAACAATGATAATGAGTTTCCACAGGAAAACAGGGGACTGGAACATACTGTACTGATTGATTCACAGCATTATGTGTGCAACTTGACATTACTGTGGTTGAAGCGTTTCAGATCTACTGAACAACAAATCCAAGAATGACAGTCACCAGTCACCAGTTATTGTGGCAACTCCCAGCCTTGGATTTATTATCCAATAGATTTGAAATCCTGCGTAACCACTGACTCTGATGGTGTTGAGAGTTTTACACAATTAAAGGCTGTGAATTAATCAGTACGTTCCAGCCCCCTTTTGTCCTCTGGAAGCTTGCTCTCCTTGAGCTGCTGCTACATTTGACTGGAAGATGTGCACAGAATCCTGTTTTCAATGAGAATGCTGTGTTTGAGGATGCTATTTATTTAGGTGTGCAGATGTAAATGCAGCAAATACCTTCATTTAGAACAGCTTGTGTGAGTTAAAGTGTTTACTGCTCATGATTGGAGAGAGCTGTACATGTTTCTTTGCAACTGATTTACACATTACTCACCAGCTAAGACCTGGTGCCATCTGATTCAATAAGTCAGTAGTCTGAAATAACTAATGACTGCCTTGTTTCAAACTCGTTAGTGAACTAATGACTAGCTGCTGCCACACAGTGCTGGTTGTGTCAGAGGCCTGGATAGTTTTATTCCTGGCAGGTGCCTCTTGTTGTGTTTGGGGGCTGGGCTCAGTGTACACACTGGATTCTTCTTCCTCACCACGCTGTGGCCGTCATCAAGGCTTCTTCGTTACCCGGCAACCGTCTTGTTGCCGCGGGCGGTTCCTCGGTGAGCTCTGTGGAGCAGAGGACTGTGGTGATAACATTCCAGAACGTACTAGAACATTCCAGCAAGGACTCAGGTGGCCCTTAGCCTGATCCACGGTGTCGGTGCTGAGTTACCAGAGAACACAGGGAGGTTTGTAAAATGTCACCATGAGTGCACACACTGATGAGTAACAACACTAGAACCACCTGCATGATGTGGTGCAGATCCCTGTTGTGCCACTAAAACAGCTCTGACATGTCAGGTCATAGACAAAGGACTTCCAGAAACATCTCCAATGGACCTGTTCCACCACTTAATTATATGCATAATTGCAAGCTCAAGCAATCAGATTTACAGATTTAAATAAACCTTTTAATTGATGATTCTAAATTGTCTGTGTGCTTGGTTGTCTGTCTCTAAGTGTAGCCCTGTGATGGACTGGTGGCCTGTCCAGGGTGTCCCCTGCCTTCACCCTGAGAAATGAAGCAAACCCACTCTGGAAACTAACCTGTTAAAAGAAATTTTAAAAAAATAACAAAAATAAAAAAAAAAAAAAAAAAAAAAACCTAAAAAACCCCCCCATAAACCTGTCATAGCTCTACTAAGTAGCTACATAGTGTTTCATCTAAGCACTGGAGTGAAAAGGGTAATATTGTAATGATGTTCACCAGGTGGCCAGAAATGCAACACCAAGGGCTCATGTTACTTTTATTTACTGGTTGTGTGCGTTAGCAACGGTGTCCAATTACAACTCCAATAATGGCAATATGTTTATTTGTGGCTTCAGCTTGTTATTTTCCACCTATGAAGCCAAAAAACCCAAAAAACAATAATAAAAAAGTAATTACATTTTTTTTTTTTTTTTTTAATCAATGAATGCAGCTTTAATAACACTCATTTCCTCCAATATTGGTCAATAACTAGACAATATTATACTCTTTGTAACTTCACTTGGGAAAGGCAGTAACAAAATGCACATAAGAAGATGATTTATTCAAATTATATTTTCCCTGTGATTGATCATGTGCAATTACAGATATTTGTTAATATGCTTTAATAGCTCAAATATGAGGAATGACTGTGAAGGATGCCAACTAGATTTGGTTCCATAATTGATGTTTTTGTGTGCTTGTGTAATAATGTTTGTTTTCAAAGAAATCTAAACCATTTGAAGATTAGATAAATTGTGGAATTTCCAAACTTCTCGCCAGCTTTTTAGTGCTGGTAAGCTGACGGAGTACCACACTCACATACTTACAGGGTGAAGTGAGGATATTCAGGTAGCAAAGTCATCAGTGAAACTCAGTTGTCTCTTCACACAGAGGAGTGTCAGCGGGAATGTTCACTCTGAGGCTGTAAATATTTGGGTCTGTTTACCGAGTCCTTTACAGCAGATTTGTTCCTCCCCTCAAATGACCTGAATGCTTTTTGTCTCCGTCTCCTCTGGGAAAACTGCTCGGGGAAGTGCAGTCCATCGCATGTGGTCAGATGGTTCGCAGTCGTCTGTGTTTTGATCTCTTCTAATGATTTCTCCATATTTTAACCATACTGTTGTGATAAAAGCTTGCAGTGAATCTTCTTGTCTTTCCCCTTCATATGTTTGCATTTTCCATGATGTAAAGCAGCTGCAGATACTTACACTGAAATTTAGAGCCATACTTCTATATTGTCTGAGGCCGCACTGAGAGAATCGTATGTGAAAAAAAATTCTTGCATTCCTTGAGTCATTTCTCCTTTCTGGTATCATTTAAAATTACCCAAATATTCAACCCACACTTTTGTGCTTGTCATTCTTGACTTCCTATCAAATACTTTGGCACTGATCCTTTCATCTTTCTGGGAGGTTTTGTGGAAAGTACTTTTTTCTGAGAAACTGAAGACGTGAAATATATTTGCTTTTGTTAATTTCCCCGATGGACTCTATTGTTTTCAGGGTCGAGGTTTGTTCAGGGTTATGGAAAACGTAACAAGAATAATATCAGTGGTGAAAAATGACTCAAATATCACAGGGTTTGGAGTCTCTCTTGTATTTAATACAATAATATGTTAGTTTATACTTCAATTTTCTTCAGCAACACTCTATTAAAACAATATTTGCAAATGCAGTTGTTATCTTAATAACACAACATGACTGTAGCTGACATCCTTCAGGTGAAACCTGATATTTTGACTAATTCGGCAACGATCTGTGAAGGGATTTACTTGTGATAAGTTGATTTATTTTGCCCCTTGGAACCATAATTCCTTTTGCAGCCATCATATTACTTGATTAAACCAACAGATGCCCATCCTCCCTCCATATATCCAGGTCAGAGAGATGTTTGAAGGTTGTTGGAGGAGGCCAGAGGTTGGAGCGACAGCATACCGTTTTGGATGACTTCCAATCTCAGACTCCCTCCTACACTTTTGCCCAGACTGGTTAAAGATATGAGGAGACACTCTCCACCTCTCTGCTGATGGATTTCATCGCAGTCAGTTTGCATTCCTTCGTTCTGTTTTTGCTAACTGTGTTTTTCCTTTTTTTTTTCTTTTCCTCTTACAGCTCACGCAGCCAAACTGAAATGACATCATGCCGACGGGAAGTCAGACTGAATACGTACCCACAAGGCCCTGCAGGAGGACCAGGGACCAACGGCAGGAGGGGTATCTGCTCAACAGGAGGATGAGATACTTATCAGAGGGGAAAATCTTAACGCCTAAAAAGGTGATTCCTGGCACAGATGAAGCTCTTTGTTAAGGTGCTGCATCAAGACCGGGACTGAAAATGTGGAAAATAACAGTTCTGTTTTGACCTGATGACGAGGGGAGACAGAGGACAGACAGATGGGGTGGGAGGGCTTTGATGAAAAGGGAAGGAGAGAAGAAGCAATAAATATATCTGGATGGAAAAACGGGGGACATAAAACACTGAGGCACAAGCTGGAGAGCAGAATGGGGACATTCTTTGTGTTTCCAGTCCTGCTCTTTAAAGCGCTGCTGTGTGAAAAGACTCCACTTTGTGTGGTTTCACGGTGACAGGAGGCCCAGAGCAGGTCAGGAGCCTCAGGATTGTTATGAGAAGCTCATTCTACTGATTTAAGGCTCCGATGGCTTGTTTGAATTTGAAGCCAATTATCAGATTAAAGATTGCACAGAAAACCCTGTGATCCTGTTAATAAATCCCTCAATCGCTTAGAGAAACTGTCGTGGGGCCCTCACAGCAGGTCAGCTGAACGGTCACACAAGTCCTGATCTCCTGGCCCACCATGTTGGCAAGATAACGGGCAGAGAGTCCCCATCTGTGTTCACCGCTTTAATGTCCTGGTTTATTTAATCCAGTAAAATCTGCTCACGAGGGAACATACATGAAGGACGAGCTGTGCTTGTACAATACGCAGCTATTACAGGCTTTGACTTGTGCTCAGCGCTGCAGCAGCATTTCCATGGAAATTTAAGGTATGCCTGCTCACATGTACCCAGCGTGAACTCACTCATCTGGAATCCTCCAGGCTGAACGAGCTCAGCCCAGACAGCTACCAGTAATGAGATATATTAGAAAGATCCTCCTCAAACACCAGACAATTATAAAGAAACACTTTCATGTTCTGCTTTCATTTCCAGTCCCCCTCATTTGTTTTCCTCTCTGCCCCTTCAAGCAGTGACAGACTAATAGCGGACTTTCCTGAAAGGTGCTAATGAACATGACAGCCGTTTCTCCAGAGGGGAAGAAAAGTGGGTCCCTTGTTTTCTTAAATGAGTCATCTTGGAAAGTGTGAGTGTGAGTGCGGGTCAGAGAAAGTGAGGCAGAGCGTTGAGGGTTGGAGGGTCGAGGGTTGAGCAAGAGGGTCGCTGACCTTCAGGACCCCAGAGTTAAAGAGGCGGACATGAATATGAGGAAAAATACACAGCTAGCTCTGGTAAATACTGCAGTGTTCAGTGTATTCCCACAGCTATTATATAGTGAAGGAGGTGTAATTTACTTTTTCCCCTGAATATGCATCTTTCTACAATCTCTGAAATCTATTTGACCCCACCAGCTGCTCTCTTCTGGTCTATTCATTCAACAATGGGTGGAAAAACTGATATCTTCACGTTTTCTGAAGGGGATGTCATTCATACACTGGAAATATATGTTTATGATTGGACAATTATCTGAGAACATAAAGTATAAGAAAGTGATACCGCGTCTAACTTCTGCTGAAGCACATTAGTTCCTAACTTTTGGCTTGTTATATTCTGATGCTCTAAACCCCAAAACATGCTGGTGGGTTTTAAAAGCATGTTATTTAAAAAAAAAAAAAGGAGAAGAAGAAGCCAAAATTACACCACTTATCAGAGCCAAGACTGTAAAAGCAGAAAACAATGATAAAATTTTCAACTTCCAGATGGTTCTCGACTAACTCATCTGTGACTGTTTGGTTGGAAAATCAAATCTAAGCTTAAAATCGTGACATTTCATCAAAACCCCTACGGATCTAATTTAAAAATGTGACAATAGCAAAATATTTTGCACTAAACAGATTATGTAAAAAAAAAAAAACCCAAAAAGCTAAAGTTTGGACCATTAGTGATTCAGCTGCAACCAATAGTCACGTAAGACTTTTTGGCTGAACTGGGCTGAACTGCAAGCTGTGTTTATACAGAGCAGATAGGAGACAAGTGTGGTCACAAATTAAAAATGTAGGCAGTAAAAGATTTATAGATGTGGAGCCGCCATATTTTGTATTGGTAACACCTGGACACTTGGAAAATGTTGGAAATGTTGATTCCAGGTTTTTCAATTTTTGTGAAAAAATGATGAAGAAACTTTTCATTTGAACTTTTTCTTTCTTTATGATTTATGGCATTATAATTGCATCATACTGCTTAGAGTTCTTTTTACGTCTAGTCATGGTTTTGCTGTTTTTGATAAAGTTGCAGGACTTTATATTGCAGCAAAATATGAGTCCACAGTGAGTAAAAGTGTGACACTAGCAAAAACAGCCCAGGAAGCTAATTGAGACCTCCTATCACAGGTTATTACTTCAGCCAAAGACTAATTCCTCATTTCAAGCTTGTTTAATTTGAGTAAAGTATATAAATCTTAGTGAAAAAACTTTTTAAAGTAGTATTTTCTATGTCAGGCTTGTGCAAAGTGCTCTCACATCTGCTCTGTCCTCCAACACAAGGACGTTAAGTAGAAAAGGAGTGGCCGATGAAATGATGGTCCCACCTGGTGTCCACACATCAGTGACAACAGTTTGGTACGTGGAGCTCACGGTCTGCAGGGCTCTGGGAGAAAATACGCCATCAAACAGAGGAAGTAGTGTGTCGCTGTCATGGGGTCAATTATCAGTGCAGGAATTTTCTTTCATGTGGCGCTGACGTGTTCTCACTGGGTTCTTCCCTCCCAGATGCTAAAGACATAAGTCAGGCAGATTTACAGTCCAATACGTGTAAAGTAAATGTTGGTATTACTACTGCGCTAGACAAGAAACCTGTTGATTTACACTTTCTCTTCACCCACAGTATTCTGGTTCCAAGCTCCAAACCTTTGTTACACTTGACTAAAATAAGCAGGTAAAGTCTGAATAATTGAATTAATGCCGACAGGCAAAACAAATGGTTTCGGAAACCAAAGAAATATTACCAACAGCTGGTCTTTAGCAGTTTTAGGGCACTTCTTCCTTGAACTGTCAAATGTACTGCAGGTGCCTCTTTTGAAAACCGAACCACGAATGAACCTTGAAACATGTGTTTGACAAGGAGCTGTTAATCGACCGCGATACGAACACGAGACAGGTGGGACGGTGGACCCTAAAAAGCTTTTATATACATAAATTTATAGACAGTAACAAAGCAAGAAAAATGTACTGGAAAGTTTCGATCATATATAAGAAGTCTGGACAAAGTGCAGCATGAATACCAGCTTTAAAGGCTTTTTGGGAAATCGGTTTATTGCTTTCTTGGCAGGAAGTATTATCATGTGTTTCATTATTATACGGTATTATATTTAGCTGCTAACATGCCATAGAAGGGATCAATTACTTTGGATTATGCAAAAAAAAAAAAAACATTTCATTTTATTTTCCTGCATCAATAATTTCACATAAATTCAGCTGGAAGGTTATAACTTTTTTTTTTAAACAAAAACAATGCTTTAATATTTTGGGAGATACAATTTTTCATGTCCCTGCTAAGAATTAGTGAGATTTTTTTAAATCACTTTCTTCAAAGTCAGAAGTTTGCATACATTTCCTTAGTCTTTAGTAGCATTGCCTTTAAACTGTATGACTTGGGTCAAACGTTTTAGGTTTCCTTCCTCAAGCTTCTTACAACAGTTTGCTGGAGTTCTGGCCCATTCCTCCTGACAGAACTGGTGTAACTGAGTCAGGTTTGCTGGTTGTCTTGCTCCACACACCTTTTCAGCTCTGCCCACAAATTTTCTACTGGATGGAGATCAGGGCTTTGTGATGGGAACTCCAACAACAACATTGACTTTGTTGTCCTGAAGCCACTTTGTAACTAATTTGGTGGTATGTTTAGGGTCATTGTCCATTTGAAGACCCATTTACGCCCAGGCTGTAACTTCCTGACTGATGTCTTGAGATGTTGCTTCAATAGTTCCACATAATGTTCTTTCCCCATGATGCCATCTATTTTGTGAAGTGCACCAGTCCCTCCTGCAGCAGAACACCCCACAACATGATGCTGTCACCCCTGTACTTCACAGTTGGGATGGTGTTCTCAGGCTTGCAAGCTTCCCTCTTTTTACTCCAAATCAAATGATGGTCATTATGGCCAAACAGTTCAGTTTTAGTTTTATCAGACCACAGGACTGAGGTCCCTAAATCAGACATCATCTTATGCTGGTACACTTTTCCACAGCCAGGTTGGAATTTGCATTGCTTCTCCTGAATCTGAAGTTTGACAGTTGCTCAGAACCTCTCTCCAGGTGATTCCATACAATGACAATGAATCGGGGCTCCTCCCATTCATTTAGTTATGAGCCTGGTCTGTTTTGCTCGAAACAATGGCCCAACTAAGTGACTAAGATGACCGCAGAGCCACAAGACTGGCCTTTAAAGACTAGCAATGCTTAGCATAAAGGCCAGGAAACAGGTAACCTGCCAAGTAACTCTAATTTTCCCTGCAAATATTGGGTTTCTTTCATTTGCTCAGAAAGTGTACAAGGAACGATTTGCAGTTTTACAGAGATCATTTCTTTACTGGAACATAACCTGCTGCAAAACTATGAATTGTACTTCAGTGTACTAATTGCACTTCAGTAGTGCTCGTTACTCTTTGGTTACCTGTGGATAGAGCCAGGCTCCCAACTTTGTGCCAAGCTAAACTAACTGGTTACTGCTTAGAGCTTCATATTTACTGAGCAGACATGAGCATGATGTCGGTCTTCTCAACTCACTCCTGGCAAAAAAGCACATATTTGTATTTCAGAACATGTTTTCTTATCATGTGTAGGTTCTGTTTCATTTAACCTTTTGTGAGGAACATTGAAAAAAAAAGGATGGAAGGAGAGGAATCCACTGAGATACAGAAGCCAAGTTGCTCGACGCCAAATGCACAGACACAAAGGAAATCTCTTGTGCTCGCTGTATGTAACACCGAGACAAGCAGTGATACCATCATGCTTACAGAGTTCACATTTACACCTCTCTAGCCTTTTGAGTGCTGCATTCCTTACCATCCACAATGATTTTCCTCAGTATCTCAGAGGGAATATACCTTACACTTAATCTGTCAACACTACACTATTCACTGCAGATTTTATTACAGGGATGAGGAGCAGGTTGGGTAGGTGATTCCTCTGTGGTGACATTTTCTCTGAGGACAACAGCGGCCGCATTGTGCCGACAGCCTGACTTGTGTCCTTGTTGGGAGATTCCTCAGCATTCCTGAAAGCACTGTCGTTGTGACTGGGAGCTCTGTTTTCGGCACTCCTGAAGCTTCAGCATGCTCCATGAGAGCGTTGGTGCACAGCTTCCAAAATTCCACAGGATGACAGATCTGAAAGCCCTTTTAGAAATCAAGGTCAAAAGACGAGGTGAACGCTGCAGCCAACATGCCCCAACAGTCTTCTACCTGCCAGCTATGATCTCTGAACGTACTAGAGTTGGTCTTCACGTTCGTCTTTTATAGCTCTTGGCATGACTGCAGTGCCAGTACAAGATTTTTCTTGCTTGGGTGTAGCTGTGGGCCATCAAAACAAATGCCAAATAGTCATTATGAGGTAGGTAAAGAAACACTTATAATCTGTTGGTGAGTCAGAAAAGGAGGAAGGATCATCAGTCCTGGTGATTCACTGCATTAAATGTTAAATCTTCAGGTCTTAAGAGGGCTAAATTAAGAATATTGTAGTGGGCCGAAACTTAGTTTCAACAGTATGACAGTATAATTCCACATTCACCAGTGCCATACTTTACTTTAACTGTGAACATAGTAAGCTAACTCGGTGACATTTTGACCAATTTGATAAGCTTCAGCTGCACCTTAGTGCTAATTTGTTCAAATTAGCATAAGAAAAAGATAGATTGAGACAATACATGTACAGCTGCTAAACATAATAGAGTTGTTGTTATAAACATCCATGCTAGGAAGTTAGCATGTTGACATTTTTTTTGACTAAATAATCAAAGGAATCCCATTCAAATCAACCTAAGCATGTTAGCATGCTAACATGCTAAACTAAGATGGTGAATATGGCATACACTACATGTGCTAAACATGTTAGCATTTTCATTGTGAGCATAACAAGTTAGCTTGTAGATGTCATTGAACAAATGATTTAGTCACAGCTGCAGTTTAGTGCTAAGCAGCAAAAGTTAACATGCTAAAACATTAAATCATTGGATGGAAAGGCGCATTGAAAGTTAGCTTGTTGACATTTTTTAACAAACGATTTAGTGTCAGCTAACGAGCTAAAGTTTACAGACTAAATAAAGACGTATATGTTACACCTGCTAAACATATTAACATTGTTGTTATAAACATGCATGTTGCCAAGTTAACACATTTTTGACCAAATGATTAAACAGATTACGTTCTCATGAGCCTCAGCCATTCAAATAGTATTTTGCTAATATGCACTTTTATAACACTACACTTGCTAAACAGAGTAGCATTTTCACTGTGAGCATAATAAGCTAACTTGTTGGCATATTTGATCAAATGACAAAGACTCAGTTGCACTTTTGTGATAGTTAGCAAAAGTTAGCATGGTAACAGACCAAACTGAAATGGTTAACATTGTACATGTTAAATGTGTTAGCGTTGATACTGTGAACATTGAACATGTTGATGTTAGCATTTAGCACAAAGCACTGATATGTGATGGTTTAACTTAACTTATTTATCCATAAACTTTATGGCTTCACTTGGTGTAAAGATTCAAATACGAGTTTGGTCAGTTATTGTTTCATGTTTTAAATGCAAAAAAACCCAAAAAAAACCACACATTTAAAAGTGTGATTATAAACTGTAAGATAATATCTGTCTGCCTGCAGGTGGTAGCGGCGGAGGGGCACTAGGACCGTGAGGCCGGTGGGCCGCTGCACGGAGAGAAAACGCTTCTTTCCAGTCAGGAGTCCTTATTTGAGTCTGTGTGTCTGAACTGTGCAGGTTTTAGAGGACAGTCACTCCACACCTGGAGCTGCGTTTGCACACGCTGTAAAAGAGAAGTTTTCCTTCCGGAGGGCAGGCAGGAGATAAAAAGAGGAGGGAGTAACGAGCTACCTGTGACCGGAGATGATGAGGAGAATGTGGGGAAATGATCCTAACGGACTCGTCTGATGGGGAAAGATTGACTGGGATGTAAACACGGATCATTGATCTCTAATCAGGAGGTAATATGTTACCTTGCTCTGTCTCTAATGGGATGCTTGAAATGATCAGTGTGCGTTGCATTCACAGGTCTTTGCATCATTAAATGTAATGATGGTAAATGATTATTCAGGACAAATGCTGGGATGAGGTGATGATAGAATATTTAAAATGGGAATTTCTCGTTGAGATTTTTAGTGTGCTGCATACAGTTTTTGGCCTTAAGTGTCTCATCAATCACATTCCTGATTACAACTGAAAGGAAATGTGTTCTTGCTTGTTGTATTACAGATGTTACAGATGAACTTTATTTGACTCTGCAGCAGACTACAGTCTTCTGTGGTCTATTTGGATATTTGCTTGTGACACTTGTGCATAGCAAAGGCTTTTTGTATCTTCCCATTTGAATGCAGCATGACAACTGTGCAAATATGTGTTTTCACTGCTTTTTTCTCCTTAAAGATACACCATAATCTCAAGTTACTGGAGCAGCCCCAAAATCAACAGCTTCCCATCATCTTCCCTCCTATGTCATGTTGCTACGTTTGTCGTTGCCTGTGGTTTTCCCTGGGAAGAGCTGCTTCAACACTGAAACAGGCTCTAAAAATACAGTTGTTTCATTTGGATTACACCTGTCTTTTCAGAGCTTGTGTGACATTTGCGGGACTCTCACCATACTTAAGAAGGTGTGCAATGTGTCAGCTTCATAAAGTACACAGTTCACTTCACTACTTGACCACCCGCCAATTTTCCACTTAAGATGATCTGTAGTTGGTGTAGCTGTCTGCCACGGCTGTCATATATCTGACACGTCAACATTGTGAAAGTGAATTTGTACTTTCCCTGCTTACAGGCGCTCTTTGTTGCAACTCTGCGTACTTTGCAGCGTTACACGGGGCAGCTGAAAGGTGTGCGGACAGGCCCCACCCTGTCTTTTGTTAGGAATAATGCTCTGTTTTGCCGCCCTGCCTCGACTTGTTTCTTTTCACTTTTTGCACACCTGCTCTGTTCGTGCCATGAGTGCCTCGGGATCCGCAGCCTTTAGAGGGGATCAAGTATCTCCTCGTCTCTGCTAATCTGCTCTGAAACCCTCTTGTTCGTACTGAAGTAGTTCATGTTTGATGGAAAACACCTCCTTACCTCTGATCTTTAACAAATATTGGATTGGAGAGTTGTTGCTATAACCTCCTGTCACATTTCTCCTCCCTTTGGAGCGTTGACCACTCGGCTTTGTTCTGGCTGTGGCACTTTGCTTCCTCATTAATTGAACCTTTCTATGGAATTTGTGACTTTCTGTACCGAACAGACATTAAAATACTTGCTTGCTTCATTGGGCTGATCCTATTTTCGTGGTAATCTATATTGTAGGAACAAGAGGCTCATTGTTAGTTCGCCACGCCAGATGAAATTCAGGCCTGCGTTGCAACATTAGAGTTTTGTAAGCTGACCTCTCTTGCATAGGCACTGTGATTTACAATCAGCCGTGAAAGGGTCCAGATTTATGAGGGATTACAGTTTGTGTGTTTGTGAGGCAGTTTGTTTGGAAACGTTTTCCACAGTTGTTTTCTTGGCAAACACGTAGGGCTCCACATGGCTGCTCACAGAGACCTTGTTAAGCTGTTTTCCTCATGTGTGCTTATTTTCTGTGTCCTTGCAGTGTTTTCCGGCACCACGATGACGCCACGTGAGAGCTTCCTCCGAACTCACCTGCTCCTCCAGCTCCTCCTCCCCCTCACCCTGTCCGTCCTCCACCCTCCTCACCATCCGCCCGTCCACCTCCCCACGCTGGTCCCTCACACTCCGACGCCTCTCACCCGGTCTCGCTTCAGCGCTCAGACTCAGCTGGACTTCACCACCCACTGCAACTCCAGCTGTTTCCACAGAGAGCAGGAGGAGCAGCTGTCTGAGAAACTGGCATTTGAGACTCTGTACTCCGACGGCTCCCGCACCCTCACTACGGTGGACTTGGAGGGGGATGATGACTTTGAAGGAGACGCACTTGACCTACGCCACCCACCGTCCAGGAGAGTCGTGGGAGTGAAGCCCAGGCACAAGCGTGTGAGGCGGCAGATCTACGGAGCAGACGGACGATTTAACATCCACGGAGACAACTTCCTGTTGGACTACCCGTTCTCCACAGCCGTGCGGATCTCCACGGGCTGCACCGGCGTCCTCGTGTCTCAGCAGCACGTCCTCACAGCTGCTCACTGTGTACATGATGGGAAGGATTATGTCAACGGGGCGCGGAAGCTCAGGGTGGGCTTCCTGATCCCTCCATCCATCAACGGCACCAAAAACGGCCTTACTTCTGCCAAGAAGCCTGTGGTTCGCTGGGTGCGAGTGAAACGCACCCGTGTGCCAAAGGGCTGGATCCAGGGCCCTCAGGAGATCAGCATGGACTTTGATTACGCCCTGCTGGAGCTGCGTTGGCCTCACCAACGCCCCTTCATGCGGCTCTCGGTGGCTCCCTCCTCCGATGATCTGGCGGGGAATCGCATCCACTTCTCTGGTTTTGACAGCGACAGGCCCGGGGAGCTGGTGTATAGATTCTGTCCGGTGGAAGAAGAGTCCAGCGACCTGATATACCAGCACTGTGATGCCCGACCCGGAGCTAGTGGCTCGGGCGTGTATGGGCGAGTGTGGGACAACAGCTTAGAGCGCTGGGAGAGGAAGGTCATTGGCATATTCTCTGGACACCAGTGGCTGGAGATAGACGGAGAGAACCGGGATTACAATGTGGCCGTTCGCATCACTCCTCTGAAGTTTGCTCAGATCTGTTACTGGGTGCACGGAAACCGACTAGACTGTGTCCAGGACTGAGAAAGGCCAAAGCACAGTGTGAAAAACACAAGAAAGCACAAAGTGACTGAGTAAAAACAGGGTGAAATGTGTTATTTCTCCTAAAGAAAGAAGAGTGAAAGAGGCTTGAATCCATGCAGGACTATCACCTTCAGTGAGCTACCAGTAAAGCAGGTCTAATTCTCTTCTGTATTTAATTTACGTCCTGTAACCTCTGGGCCTATTAAACTAATCTGCCTGTGAGATCATCACTACGGCATCTTTTAATAAGTTTTAGCCCGCAGTCAGATTAATAACGCAGTCAGTGTTTCCACAGTGTTAACAGAAGCCACTTTTTACAAGAGGGAAAGAAACACTTTTTCTCATGTGTCAGTAGCAGCAGATTATTTTCCAACTGTGGATGACCGTAATCTACTGAGGATGTATTTTCATCTTTCTTGCTCTCGCTCTGGGAACATGTTTTGGTATTTTGATAGCTCTTCAAGGATCATTCAGCTGCTTCTGCTCCAGCCTGCATTCAGACTGTAGTTTACTGCTGCTTTCAGCCTTCAGCAGATAGTATAGTCTTCTCAGTGGGGAATGGAGACACAGAGTGTTAATTTTATTTTTTGAAAAATGCTTGATATATTTTAATAAACAGAGATTTATAACAAGCGTTTGTGTCAATAATTTTGACTGGGTTTCAGGAGTGGTGCTGGGCCGCCCTCCTGTGGTGACAACAGCTACTGCAGCTCCACAGACATGCCTTGAACTTGGAGCTTGATTATTTTTGATAATATGGGCGCAGATTTCGGGGGGGGGGGTTGAAGGGATGCATCCCTGCTAATAAAAATACAAAAGAAGCAAAAGACTTTCATTTTTAAAGAACTCTAACTTCAACTCATTGTGCCTGAAATGTATTTTCCCTTGGATAAATACCCCGGAATAGCCATAAATGAGTAGAAAACACACATACTGGTACAGAAACATTCACCAAAATGCAGGAAATTATACATTTGATGCTCATAATTTCCAGGGTGAGGACACCCAGGCCCTTACTTAATGTATCACTGACTGAAATGCTCAAACAAAATCTATACCCATGATTGATTTAACAAAAAAAAGGTAAAAATTATTTTACTGTATTCTGACATTAAAAAGACAAAATGAAAATGATCCTCACTTGCAACTCTTTTTGAATTAGATGAGCAGATTCTGTATCACTCATTTGTGCAGCAAAATCTGCACATCATCCATAATTTCAGACTTTCCATCACCCACAATGTTGCTATTAAAGGTAGTTCTGAAGTGTGACGCATTATTAAAAGCTGAAACATCACCGAGTGAAACAAAGTGAGAAATAAGCAGAACAAGTCAGTAGTTTAGTGCTTTTTATTAGAGATAAGGAGACGATACAAAACATCCACCATTCAATATTCAGTCTAAACTCTGACCGCTGGTCCTTCATATACACATCGCTCCCCATCAGACTTTCATAACACCAAAGTTTTTAAATCGAGGAAATCCTGGTTTTTAACAAGTACAAGGAATGTTGTCTTTTTACTACATCAAATGCCATGTTTTTCTGACCCAGAACTGGAAATAAAAAGGAATCACTCAAGTTTTGGAATTTGCATGTTCAAAAAGAAAAAAAAAAGAAAAACAATGGAATAACAAAACAAGAAGAAAAAAATATATATATTTAACCGTGTTCCCCCAGAGAAGGTTTTGATACATCTTGTGCAATCAAGAGTGAATTAGTTCATACTACACCTAGTCTCAACTACACACACTTACAAAACTTAACTAGAAGTTTGGCAAAAAAATGTAGTTGGAACAATTATTTGTTGGGATTTAATGGTTGGAAAACTAAAAGGTTGTTGCCTGTCCCTTTCTCTGCAGTCGTTCAAATGGAACCCGTAAAGAACAAAACCCTGTCCTTCACATGAACAATATGTGTATTTAAGTTTTATCATCATCGTCATCCTTCCTCAGTTGTATCTTCATGTTTTTTTTTTTTTTACCTTTGTGTGTGTTTTGTTCATATTCTTTATGTTGCATGAACTGGAATGACAGTCTGCATTTTTTCGGGGTTTTTTTTTTTGTTTTTTTTTGTTACGCTGTCACTTGACCCCAAAACCCACCCACTGTATCCCTCCCCGACAGTCCCACAAATGATGCTGGTACTGCTTTTGCCCTTCTCCACACCACACTGGAATGAACAGCTAAACCCAACAGATGTGTCTGAAAGGCCTCAGTCGAAGCCAGAGAGCAGGAGGGGAACAATATTTATATAGGAGATCCTTCCAGGCTGACTACTGACGAGCCGCCCAGCTTTTCTGCCAGGGTGTGCCGGTCTTTCAGGTCTTCCAAACCGTTCACCTGCCACTCGTGCTTGATACCTGAAATTAAATCAAAGACACGGAGTTATGCATCAAAAGGTTTTCTGAAGAGACAAATCTCACTAATAGACCTCAGTCAGGTAAGTTTCAGGGAAAAGACTAGCAGCCTCCTTTTTAACTAAGCTCACATTCTCTGCTGAATGTCTACGGACTAACATGTTTACCAGGAGCAGGCAACATTGACAAAATCCTCTATCATGGATTATGTCATTTAGATTTGTCAGCAAGAACTGATCAATTATTCACCTATTTAGCAAACGGTACCTGGCCATGGAAGGCATTTAAATCACATCACTGCAAAAATGAAGACATAATCCAGTCCTGTTCAATGATTTACAACACAATAGCCAAGAAATGGTTGAAATGTTTAAGAGAAAAATAACCAGGTATACATGGTACACAGGAGCTCTGTGGATGAATTTGTATTGTCTGATGTTATACATAGTCCCATCATCCAGCTCTGTTGCTTGATTCACTTAATGTGTGATTAAATTCTAATGTTTGGTTTTACAAATCAGAAGCCTCTGATCTACAGACAGAAATAAGATTTTGCCATAAATTTGTCTCAATTCCTGTTAAAAATCCACATTAACTTTCAGACAAATGAGAAGCACACGTGCAAGCAAATGACCACCTATTCCAGGGTAAATACTAGGGGTCAAGTCAAAACAAAACATTTGAGTGTGATGTGGCCACTGCAGACATAGCTGAACTTGTAACTGGTACTCTACTTTTGAGCTGATATTGTTATTTAATATATCCGCAATTTCCTTTGCAAAAATGTCATATTCATAGCCTGTTCAGATCCACTTATCAATGATATGATCGAATACTGAGTGGTGTATCGACACTAAACACAAGATTAGGCTTCTGTGAAACACATGATAGTTATAAGAGGGGAGAAACGGATAGGCCAAGGTAATAAAGATGTGGTTGGTTTAAGCAAATAGTTTGTGTATTAAAAGATTTTGAAGCAGTTCTGATTATTTTCCTACTTAGGTGTTGCAGGACAAACTACTAAAACAGCTTGAACAGCATTTGCATTATAGTCCTATGATGTTGATGGCTGCCTGTTTACACAGTAATCAGACATGAAGTAACATGAGCTCCTTTATGTCTGAGAAAATACAAGCCTAATAAGCACTCTTTTTTTTTTTTTTTAAACTCTTCTTTGGTTTGCAACAACTCCATAGGATAGCTGGTCACGATCTGTGTTTGCCTGCCGTTCAAGCAAAATTACTGTTCTGTGGGTCTTCAGAGCTGCACATATCTGCCTGCTGCTTCTATAAAAGATGTTAAGAGAGCAGTAAAGGTGAACTTAAAAGCAAGGATAGGCCAGAAACCGAAAACAGTGAGCTGAAAGATACTACAATGCTTTGTTTAGCTAAGAGGAACGGCAGAGTCAGGTGATAATTCTCCATGGGTTTGTCACTTGAGTATTTCCTTTCACATTCAGTCATCTGAATCGATGCAGCTTCAAAGTTGGGTGTGGTTCCGGTGTGCTAACCTGTATGGTTTAGCACCACCACCCAGGTTATTGTACGTCCACAAAGATGTTTGTGATGCACGATTCTTAAACTTTTCATCCATCAACATACGCACTCACACCCAGCTACTCACCTTCAAATTTCCTTTTGATAGCATCTTTTGAGCTGGCATAGATCATCTTGCTCTTTAGGGGAGCACTATCTGGAGCCCTGTAAACAGAGGAAAAAATATTAAAGTCTAATGCCATCTTAATGGAGGTCATAAAACTATTTATGCGCGATAAAGGCTGCCCTCACCAGAAGATAAAGACCAGGTCCTCCTTCTTTGTTTCTTTGGTCTCATAGGTGGCGTCATACAGGGCGTAGCGGCAGTCGTCTGGGGGCAGCATCTTCACAAAGTGCTGGTAGGGGTCGGTGACGGTGGTTCCCAAGTCACCCAGCAGGATCTCTTTGCCATCATCCAGAACAATGTTCTTGAGGTCCTTGCTCAGGCAGAACAGAATGGCCTTCTTCCTCTTCTTCTTCTCATCCTCGTTTGCCTGAGCCTTACGCACCTTCATGTCATTGAAGACTGCAATAACTTCATCTGTGACTTTCACACCGGAGGCCTGAAGAGACAACAATGTGTTAATACAGAGCCCAATGTATTTACAGTTTGACATGGCAGCTCTTCGGCTGAAATGTTCCCATGTTTTTCAAAAATGATTTCCCAACTGTTTTATACAGGAACAAGTCCATCATGATCTAAAGATAAAATGTTACAAATGTAAATGACTAATGTTCAAGTTCAACAACTGCCCTGACAGAAGTTTATTGTGCAAATAATTTCTTAATTATGATGATAATTTACTAATTCCAGCTTTTCATATCTAAATATCATCTTGTTGTCATGACATTAAACTAAAAATGTCTACTGGGGCTTCTGAAAATTCTAATAGGGATTTTTTTCTTTTGCAATTTTTCTGAAATGAACCAAACAAATTTCTTCTCTTAAACAATACAACAGTAGTCATGGTCTTTGACAACCCAGACGTGACGACACAAGTACCGTAAACACAGACATGAAGCTGAAGAGAGGGCAGCATGTGACTATCACACTCAGTAGGAGTATTCCCGACGAGGACAACTGATAAGGAGGACTGAAATGCAAAAGGTGTGGCCACAGCAAACTGTTAGTCATAGTAGTGCTACAAGAGTTAAACTGTGTAAAGCAATCTGAAATTAATCTGTGACATAAATCAAATCAGCACTGACAACTGACTCTGTACTGAGTTTTAATTCCGTTCAGCATGCAAAAGGTCAAGCTATACAAACCACACCAAAAATATGCAGCCAGTAATGCCAGTTCAAAGTCCACTTTGAGCATGAATACTTTTAAATAACTTCAGTTAACAGGTGCGTCAAGTAGGTATACATTAAGTCGTTTTTGCAAGTCAAGGGAGGAGTCAAGTATCTCCTCCGCAAAGATTACCATGTGGGTGAGGGTGTGGACAGGAATTAAGCATTTTAGTGTAGGGCTTCGTCACAAACAATAGGGCTTCTGTTGAAATATAGAATACAAGTCACATCGCCAAGTCTCAGCTGCTCCATAAACTCACTCAGTCATGTCTTCTGACTCTGTTTAAGGAACTCCATCACAGGAAAATACAGTCTCAGGAGAAGAAAACTGCTATCTACCAGCAATGTGTCAATGGAAAAAAGACAACAATGAAAAGGAAATAATGGGGCAGGAAAGACGGAAAAGGAACCCAACTGCACAGCAGCAAGGGCAGACACTGTATGTTTGCTCAGGGCGTTAAGGCCTGTGTGAAATGACAGCAAATTCTGAGTAATAATTAACCACAAAACAGCCGCACTGACTTCCTTAATCGCCCTCACCATAAACAAAGTATTGTACTTCGATATTTGTTCCATTTATTCCATCCTTCAGCCCTATTAAAAATATTCGCTTAAGTTTACAAATTTCTAAACTGTTTTTGCAAATGAGGAAGAACATGAGACATCTGCGTCGTGGCATTCTGCCTCCACGATGAGGAGAAGGAATTATTGTGGTTTGTGAGTTACTTTCCTGTACACAATCATGACTTACTGTAAAGCAGTTTCCATTTCTTGCTCTCCGCTGCCTTGCTCTGGTCTAATTTACGACAATACTGTTTATATTCTGTTTATTGTTTTGTTGTAGCAGCAAGCTAATATCACCATGGTGATCACTAAGCCCACACCTTATCTAATCATAACCACGGATATGTTTCTTTGCAGAAGTCAAGGTTCAGCTGACTCAGTACGGAAGTAGTCGCACTCCAAGTCTTTAATTCCTTGACACACAGGAACAGTTAAGATTACAGGCCTCTCACCATCACCATCCAGGTCAATTTCACTAGCAAACACAGGCCTAATGGGTTTACATTCACAGTTTTCAGAAATTAGGTGTGCAGAAGGCAGATTTAGTAGTTGTCTGTGCAGACTCAGCAATCAGAAGCAAAAGACAACACAGCTGGATGTTAAAAAAAAAAAAAGAAAGAAAAGAAAAAAACATACTCTATATATTGCATAACAGGTTCGCATTATTATACAGTTTATTTTTCGTGTTGCCTTGATGCAGAAAATATCCAATATTCTGTCGTATCTAATAATGAATAACTATGTATGAATGACTGGAGACATCGGTTCTTTTTCCCTTATTGATAATGTGTGGAGGTGTAACGGTGTGGCATGCAGTGTGTGTAAAGGGCTTTTCAAATTAGATGCGCAACTAAAAAAAGATGCGCAGCACCGACCATGAAGATCCAGATACAGCGGCCCTTTAGCTTCCGCTAGCCGATCCAACACTGCCAAACTGCCGTTACATAATTGTGACAAATCTGTAAAATATTTGGTACAACTTTATAAAAACAAGGCCAAACCATCACATGCCAAGCGGCAGTGAGTTCAATCTAACTGCTGATCCATTATAATACGGCACCAAACAAAATGGTCCTTGCACCAAATTCAGGGTGGGGCCATGAATGCAGCACACGCACATGTGTGCGCTAGCTTGCTATATAAGGCAAAACTCTGCTCGAGCTGACTGTTCGTCTGTCAATTCACACATTTATTGTAACAGCGCAACTCGGCCTTATTCATATCAGTTGTATATTTAGCGTCACTATGGGATCAAAAATGATCCGATCCGAAGCACGTCGTCTACCAGAGCCCAGAATACTGTTAGTGAGGAAGCTGTGTAGAGACAAAGAACAAGGAAATCTCGGCTAGCGCCAGCCATAATGGATGTCATTTTCTGCCTCCGCTAACGCAGCTAACGGTGCTAACAATACGGGAGCTAGGTGGCCCCGAGGCGCTGCTGCACCTGTCAGCGCTGCGCCGTTAGAATGCGAAGGCATCGTGAGGTAGCCGTGGAATAGCCGAAACATGATGCAATGGAAACACCGGAGCAGCGTCATGGCAAAGATGTGGCCGTTAACTCAGACGAGGCCCTCTAAAGAGGCTATTTGTCGGCGAAACACAGGGAGATGACTGAAATGGCGCCAGTTGTAGAGAACCGTTACAGGTTAATCTGGTCTTTTAACACAGTCCCATAAAAACTGCTTCACGGGAAGTTTAGTGAGGGCGATGGAGGTAAAATGCGGCTTTAATGTGGCTCGGTAAAGCCTTATTAGCTGTCCAGCTGCCCGGGCAGCAGAGCTGCTCTGTCCGGCCCCGGCGCTAGCAGCGGCTGCTGCTGCGGCACACAACCTGCTTGCTATGTTTAATGCTAAAACAAATTTAAAGATGTACGAAATAGATACATATTGACCACAAACCTCCCCATAACGTGGGAACAAGTCTATATGAGACCGTCAAAGCGGCGTGAATATGCAGAAAAGTGATAAAGACGACGTTGAACGTACCATAGCTGTCGCTCAGAGCTGTTCTCGTCTGGTAGGAATTGAATGGACTGTGATGATGAATGTCGCTCTCGCTCGCACACTGGACACGCAGCGCGAACGCGCTTATAAGCGCGGCTCCGACTGGAGCAAGGTTCACGAGCGGGAGCGCATGCCTGTTCGGCACGACAGTCCTGCTGTTTGTTTGTTGTTTACTACAGACTAATGTGTTTAGGGACTTGTGACAGTGCGGAGGGGGCTGAGAGTCTAATGTAATTATTGATTAACGTCAGCTCTCAATATATTTCAAACAAACATTAAAAAATACTACCCTTTTCGGTGTTTAAAAATATATATTATTAAGGTCTGGTTTGGTTTTAGACGTGGCACTATTTAGCATCCGTTTAGCAGCTGCAATTATTTACGTTTTTATTCTTATGTTCTTTTCTCTGTATTCCATTGGCAGCTTCTAATAATAATTTTATTATCTTGTGCAGCGGCAGCTGGCAATGCGTGAGTAAATGCGCGAATAAATCAAACATATCAAATGTGCAGCGGAGAGCATTATGGGAATATGTGTTTGCGTGGCGGTTATCTGAATAAACCAACAAGTCCCTGCTAATATGTAATGCATTATAAAAGGATTAACAGCATTATTGCTTGATGTATCACGATTATTATGATTGACACCAGTTTGGTTAGAACATGCACTTCAAGCTCGTGATGCTCTGCAGCTGTATACTATTGTTTTTAATATATTTTGCCACCAGCTATAGCTGTTATTTGTGTCATTATGATAATGTGAGCAGCCTGTAATTTGAAAGGTTAATTATCGCTTGAATGGCGTGAGCAGTGATTAATAAGTGAGGAGGCCTCGCTGATGTTGTGACCGACATTCAGCTGCCAGCCGGGCGCATGACGGTTTTTAGGGTGGGAGGAAATTCTCCTCCATCCCTCCTCCTTCCCCCTCTCTCTCCCCTCCCCTCGTGCGGTTTTTGTTGAACTCACTTCCAAATATGGAAGTGAACGGTGAGCGGCGGCGCCCTGTGCACGCGCCTCTCTCACTGCGCGCGGAGGGTCGGGCCGCGACGCTGATCACCATATAAGGAAAGAAGGGACAGAAAGCCGCTGAAGCAGAAATCTGCACGGCGGCACCGCGTGGAGGAGAGAGGAGAGGCCGGTGTCCGGATGAGGATGAGACCGACACACGGAGCTGAATGTGCACATTTCTGCAGAGGATGAGACAACGCTGACATTATGAGCCTATAATGTCGGCGTGGCTGCAAACACGCAGCCTGCAAACTGACCTACATCCATTATGAAGAAGAACAACGCTCGTAACACAGCGCCCCCAAATCCACAGCATACCGAGTCACGGTATAAGATGTTGTGGTGATTAGCGGCTATTGTTTCCATGGGCGTTAGTTTCATTTAAATATTATGTGCCCCCGCCCAGTGAGAAATTCAGAGCATCAAACACTTTACTTCCTCCATTCTCGTGAATTTTTGTGCGTCAGTATGAGCGTTTTCACCACTTTATGGTAAATATGTATTTATTTCTGTAAAGAAAAGACAAGATTCAGGCAAAATATATCGTTGGATACACTTAAATATTGAAGCAGGGGTCTGGGTTCCTCCCACCAGGAAACTTTCAGCATCAGCACTTGACTTCCTGTATTCTGCTGAACTTCATGAGCCAGTTTGCGTCTTTACTGCAACAGTTCATGGTGGAGACGTCTGGAACACAACAGTCAGGCACCAGGTGACAAAACATAATGAAATATAATGCATTGAGACTCCATTCATTCTCCTGTACCTAGATCTGTTTTCTCTTTTAATATTAACCCTTTTAAGACAACAGAAATTTACTCTTCTATCCTTTATTTTGTCTTCTGTTTGTGCAAGTAACCTCTTTAAATATGCACGTGTCACCTATTCACATGACACATTTATGCATTTTAATCCCTTTTATAAACCCCCACAATTTGAACATCCACTTGGAAATTTTAAATCAAACACTTCATTTCCTGCAGTCTGGTGAACTTTTATGCACTGTTTTGTGCTTTTTCATCACTTTACAGTGGATATGTCTGTATTTATATAGAGAAAACTCAAGATTCAGGCAGTGTATAAGTTTCATTTGAATACTCAAGAGGGGGTCTGGGTTCCTCCCCTAGAAAACTGTCAGCTTCGAACCGTTAACTTCCTGCATTCTGCTGAACTTTTTGCACCAGTTTGCATCTTTTCTGCAACAGTTGACGGTGAACATTCAATCACCAGGTGACAATTGATAATATAATGAAATATAATGTGTCAACACTCCCTGTATTCTCCTGCATCTGCTTTTCTCATTTAATATTATTGCTGCTGGATAGATCACATTTTCTCTTCTGTTGTATATTTTGTTTGGGGAAGTGACCTCTTTATGTGATGAGATAATTCCTTTTGAGTCACTTTATAAAGCCTGGTCTATCAGAAACAGGACATATTAAAAAGGGCATGCCCCCAACACTTCTGTGACTCAAATACCTAATTTCCTGCAGTCTGGTGTATCTTTATCGACCAATGTGTGCTTTTTCTGCATCAAGCAGATATATATATACAGGTGCTAAATGCAACCAAAAATAGTTCTTCACTGGATGCCACAGAAGAAACATGTTTAGTTCCACAAAGAACCTTTTTAGCAAGAGATTCTTTAAAGGAACCCCGTAAAGTACCTGAAAAAACAAAAAAATATGGTTTCTTTTGGCATTATCAATGGCAATCCAAAGAATGTTAGTAAATATACTTTTTTAGGAAACTGTTTTCAGGACGATTCTTGGTGGAGCCGCCCAGTTGTATTTTAATAACACATAGAACTTGATAATCATAAGTAATCTTAGGCAATGCAGTTTGAGCAAGAATTCAGACACAATCTGTGACAGACTTTTTTATGCTGCAGAATTACATTAGATGCAAATATCTAAATTAAATTACAGCCTAACGTAGGTGGCATATTTGGGAAATGATCAAAATCAAAGCTATTCACAGGTTTTGATCACTGCTTTGCCACACAGTCTTTCAGATGCTGATAGATTTAGTTCTACTTTCTAAAATAAAAACAGTTGAATGAAAAGAATGGAAAGTTGCGTCAACAGTTTCAAGCTCAGTTTATTCTTTATAAAACAGCATTTCTCAAGTCAAGGCCACTTTACTCCTGCAAGAGATGATTACATTTACTACACTGCATGCATGCATTTATGTACTTTTGGAATGAGCTGTGTGCAAAGAGCACCAAAGAGAAGGGGAAGTGCAACAGTAACTGCATGTAAAACATCTTGAAGTTACCTCCTCTTGTGTAAAAAGACAGAAGTGGAAAAGTGCAAAATGAAGCCAAACATTATGGATCACAACGTATTCCTATGACTCATGCAATCAGTGTAAGAATAAAGCAGCTTTTTGTGTCTCCACTGTGCGTCTGAGCATATAAAATATATGAGTAGTTGTTAAAGTGCACAATGCTGCGTCATTACAGGATTGCAGGATCCTATTTCTGCTCTCAGGTCATACAATCTTTTGGCTATTTTTAAAATGCTTTCCATTCTATTTTTCCAATCAAATGTTAATGCAAAAGTCTGCAATTCATTGCATTCAGAGATGTAGGACATAGTTGCATATAATCATAGTCCTTTAATCCACTACCTGAATCATTTGAGTTGGTCTGAGAAGTCCTGCTTGACCCAACAAAGAAAAACTAAAACCTCATAAATCCACCATTTAGTCCAGCTTTTTAATTCTCAGTATAACAGAAGAGATACTACTGATAGGTTAAATGTCTGCATGCAAACATGAGCAAAAGAATCAAGTCAATTCAAATTTACTATCCTTCCTGTTCTGTAATATGGTTTCCCTTTGTTACACAACCATTACATGTAAGTCATTCAAAGCAAAGCTATGACCCAAGCACACCATGGAATCAAGCAGGACTGACAGCCATATAAGGTAATGACTTTCTCCGTTTGTCATGTACAAATATTGGTTATTCTCATACAGTTTACTTAGGATCAAATAAAGCCTTTATAAAGAACGAGCTACTGCGAAATAGTAGAAATATGTCCTTTACTTGCAGCCAGAATATCAGCGTGTGATCACCACCATCAGTGTTATCTCTCAGACAACACCAGCTATGAATGGCTGCTAAAAGCATTACATCAGTAAATCATTTCTGAGGTGTGAGCATGACTAATAAGGCCGCATGCTGAGGATTTTTGACAACTACATTTAATCAAAATCTGTCCAAGGGCTGTAGTCTTTCTGAAAACTGAAACGCATGTACAAAAAGCACAGGACAGCCTCACAGTCCCATTTACTGCAGGTTTCTACTGCTTGTTCCCTCTGTATTTGGTCCATTTAGGGCTCTTGGTTGTTATTCGTTCCATGTTAGTGTGAAAAAAGCATTTTTTTTATGTGTTAATTGGAGTCACTGCAATTTTTTTAATTTGTTTCAAGGAATGACGTCTCCCGTGAATGTGTTTTAGCTTATATTCACTGAAATTCAAAGTGATGAGTAAATCCCAAAGTGTAATTCAAACAATATTTAAAGCTAACTCTTTGGTCGACTAGGTACTAGTTTAATTACAGTGGGCATTCAACACCTTACACTATTCTAAAAATGTCTTTCCTTTGGAGTTTTAAGCTCTTGTGGAATATATGTTCCAGTAATATATTTTCTATGATGTAGTATAAAATATACAAAGGGCAACATATTCCCATCAAGCAATAAAAAGAGAAGAGCTTGAAGCTAATAAGGTTCAACTGAACTTATATTAAATGCAGCTGTGCTCGGTGGAAAGTGCGTTTATTCTCCTCTCCTCAAAGTAGTGACTTTCACCTTCCTAGAAATGCTAGTTTATATCCAATAGAAAGCAAATCTACAAACAGATTGGAATGTTTTGAGGCTGATAGGTAAAAAAAAACACAGCCACACAGAAAGATGAATAAGTGTATAAGCTTTAAAACCAGCAATTTTAACGGTAAATAAAGATGCGGAAGCTTAGTCTGAAAAGCACCCTGACTACCCCTGTCTGATCAATATACAGCCAAGTAAGACGCATTCAGCCAAAAAATAAAAGTGTTTTTTTTTCTTTAAGTTTAAAGGTAAACATTGACTTGTCTATTAAGACCAATTGTAAACTTGAATGATGGCAGTGTCAACTTAAGACACGAAGCATCAATAAGACGACTGGGATGGTGTGAGTCCCTGCCTCTGAGAATCTGATCACCTTTATTTAAGCCTGAACTCTAACAGGCGGAGAAATGTGCATAATAGAGATGCTGGTGAATTGGCATCATATTGTTACCCTGTGCCAATGTGGTTGAGCTGCATGTTTGTTCCAATGGGAGGCATGGTAAGGCTTTAGTGCTGCATGTGTGCTTGTGTTGTGTTTGTGCCGTTTGCATTGCATCAAGATGACGCAGACGTCCTCTAACTGGACTTCTTCTGGACACTGGTGCCCGTCCCTCTCGACTTGTTCAGCGCCACAGTGGCCTGAAAACAGAGAAAACAGGGAAGATGGTTCACTGGACTGCTTGCTGGGAGAAGTGCTTGTTGCAAAATTTGCTGACTTCAGTTCTTCTGCTGTGGTTACTTCACTGCAACCTCTCAGCCTCTTCCAACTTATTTTTAACTGTGCCGGTAAGAGTGCAGTCGATCAATTCAAACTACTTCTGGTTTTGTGTAAAGAAGATACATGAACTCAAGACAGAACACTTAACAACCTCTGAAAGCTGTTAGTGAGACTCTCTTTCCGTCGTTAGTTTTCTTTTCTGTTTGTGCTCTCTTCATGTTGGCTCCTCGGCTCGTACATTTTTAATTTAGTCTATTTTATCTGATTAACTTTTAGATTTTCTAAAATGTATTGACTCTGTTAAAGGGGTTGGAGTGATCTAAAGATACTTTCCATCAAACACTGGTTACTTCATGAACTCATTGTTTAGGTTTTATGGCTCACACGTTTACTGCATGTTTCAGTCTCACCACTCTTATCATCTCTGTTTCAAGAAGCAACAGTTGAGCCGTTTTCAGCAACAAGCCTGATAAACCCACTGTTTGCAACCTGTGCAGCACCAAAAAGTTAGCACAAGGTTGTTGAACACTGTCGCACATCTAGCAAGCTAACTGCAATGCAATAAGAACACTTTCCACTGCATTACACTATGAACTGTACAAAATGCAAACAATATCACACTTTATGACATCTGCCTGAGTGTGGCTGTTAATTTTCTTGCAATAACTTGTCTTGAATAAACAAATACTAACTATAAAACTATGTCACACTTTTATGAGGCAGTAATGCCCCAGCTTTGTGTCTGTCAGTTTTCTGGGGGTTGGTCTTTGCACAAATAATTTCTAAGGCGTATCACATACTAAACCAGTTAAACAGGTTGTTTAAGGCCACAGGAAATACCAACAGATCTCAGTTAGTGAGACCATATAAACTGATCTCAAACTGCCACATGACCACTTCTCGTTTTCTGATCACACCAAATGTTGGAAATGCTGTCAATCAGCGAGAAATGACCTGATCTAGAACAGCCTTCGCTTATTTGTTGTGTAACTTTCCACTCGCTCCCCACCAAGAACTTTCACACTGTCCACGGTTTGGTCTGCACAGATGAATTTTTGGCGTCTCTAAATTCAAACACCAGCAATTCAAACACCGAACCCCTTTTGTTAACTAGTATTTCATTTACTCAAGCATTACAAAAATTGTGGGTCATCATATGGTCAGAAATGACAGAAAAATGCATAGATTTCTTTGACTAAGGTAACACAAACATTTCCTCTACTGTGTGTGGACTTTTGTTGTGCATATTCACCCCTCAAAGGTGCGTTCTGAGTCGGGAAAATCCCTGCTGTCTGTTTATGAAATGACAATGAAACAAGGCAACTGTTCTAAGCTAGAGCATCCAAACTTCTCCAATGTCTCTCTTTCACATCTTCTCAGGTGGCTTAGTGATTAAAGACAAGAAAAATGCTCTTTAAAAAGTGTAACAATATTCCAAGTTTAAATCTGAATCTGCTCATATAATTATCAACCTTATAAACTTGAAGTAAGTTGGTGATTCATTGTAAATAATCAATTGTGTTGTATAAGCAGTTTTTTCTACATTTATGTCACCTGAAGTCCTTTTCTGTCCAAATTTACTGTAAATTAATGATGGTTGCCATTTTTGTTGTTCTTTTCAACTTCAAGTGCGCCCTCTGCTGGCTTAACAGGTGCATGCATTGAAACTAACAGTAAAGCGAAAGATCTGAAACACAGACAGACATGAACCAACATGACCAGACCTCTGGCCCTTTAATCCTCACCTGCTCCAGGACGACACCGGCAGCCTGGTCGATGGCTCCTCCTACACTCCGGTATCGACCAGAGTATCGGATGAAGGCCCAGGTCAGCATGGCCATCATGACCACACCCAGGGTGCAGTCACACACCAGGGCAAATGTAGACAGGCCAACAAAGAGCAACACGCCTGACAAAACGTAGAGGAGGCACACCAGGACAAAGAGCACGGCGGGTGTCCGGAAGGCGCTGAAGAGATTTTTTGACTTTAACAACAAAGTAGAAAACAGGTGGTTAGGAACAACTTGGAAATCATGAAATCTGCTAATAATCACGCTCACAAGGCAAAGTCTTTTTTAATGTTTGATTATTCATTCTTTTAAAGAAAATTAAAAAGAAACAGAAATATATAAACAGAATACAACAAACAACGTCCACCTCGTTGTGCTTGCTGAAAGACTGCCACATTTCCTCCAGCTCCTTTTCCAGCTGTGTTTGGTAACGGTCACAGAACTCCTGTCCGCCCATCTTCTTGGTGGACGAAAAGGCGTGAAGAGCTTCTCGGAAATTAAAGTGATGTTTCTCCTCCAGGGAGTCGGGAGCCACATAGGGCAGGTCTCCCCCACACACCTTAAGAAAAGGACAGAAAAAGACAGAATAGTTGAGATTTACATGAACATACCCTTTTTCTGACATTATCTCTCAATAAATTATGCATCTCAACCCTGTGGAATTACTCTGAACTTGAAAATCTGCCAGCAGGTTTGAAAGGCATGTTTTCTTTTTTTTATGCCAAATTTACACCATTAATCAGAGTCAGAACCTGTAAAAGTAGAAAGTATTGTCACATTTTTAACTTAGGAGTTGTATTTACACAGACCAGAGAGGAGACAATTATGGAAACAAATTAAAAATGTAACTAGTAAAATATCTTTGGTATGCAGAGTCACCATTTTCTTTAGTATTGGTAACAGCTGGAGGCACTTTGAAAAATGCTACACATGTTGATTTTCATTTCTTGTAAAATAAATAATTCTGAAATTCAGATTGATTTCTGACAATATCACTTTGTTATGCTGCACAGATTTCTGAGTTCTCTTTACTTTTAGCTATGGTTGTGCTGTTTCCACAGGGGTGCAGGGCTTCACTTTGCAGTGAAAAATGAGCACACAGTGAGTACAAATGTGACAGGAACAAAAAAAACTGCTTTGGGTTCAAATTGTAATGAGGCAACAAACACTTAAACTGACAGAAACAACACACTGTCATGTTGTTTTCATATCACACACTGGCAATAAAGACCGTTAAACTGAGCAAAGAGCTGTACTTAATGTATACGAACAGTTTTTTCTTCACATGAACTCACCTTCTCCATGTTCTTGTAATACTGATCTTTGGCTGTTGCCACAGCTGCCAGGTTGTTGGCCTCTGCTGTAGCCTGGTGAGACAAACGCACACGTGGTAAACATATGGGAGTCAGAACAATAAGAACCATTAACGAGACTTGACAGGAAAACTTAGTCACCTACTTAAACTTGACTCTCTACGTACCATTAGCATAGTCTTTGGCTGTGGCAAGTCTTCTCCCTGATAAATCTTGATGTAAGCCTGTTGACATAAAAAGTTTTAAAAAA
>NW_007577770.1:689038-691280 GCF_000690725.1 Stegastes partitus | reverse complement strand
TGTGACATATACATGAAATATGTTCCCATAATATACTGAATTAACAATATTATTCAATTTTTTAATCTAAATGTTTATGGTTTCTAGTCTCTTTATAAATAAGAACACAAAAACAAGTTTAAAAAGAGCTAAATATCACATTTTTACAGCATCTGTCCAGTCAGTGTTCATGAAAATGACAATTAAAGCAGCCATAAATGTAGGTTTTCCAGACACAGAAAAGATAGTCTATTCACGTTTGCATTAACTACATCACTGCATGACTCAGAAAGCTTAATATTGGTTATTTGTGATGCTATGTATATATGAAAACGCTGCATTTTCTTTCAAACTAATCTCAGTGAGGATGTTTTTTGGATGTTCAGAAGGCTTTCGGGGCAGAGCTGTTCTGCAGGCTGTGATGTGAAGGCAGCTCTGCAGGAGCTCAATCAGACGTCGTACTTCCTGCCTCTCACTACACTCTCACACACAGAGCTCAACATTTCAGCTGCACTGGCTGCCTGCTGCAAACGCCATGAAAAACCCTCTGATTTTTATTTTTTTTTAGAAATTCAGAGTTTTATGTTTTAGAAAACAGACAAAAGGCAACAGTCTGGAAACAAATATTTTTACATACTTATTCAGACCTGGAAATTAATCAAATCTAATTCTTTACTCTTCTATTACTGAGTAGGAACCCTGGATGAATGGACTCAGATTCAGCAGAGGTCCTTGGATGAAGATGTTACCTTGAAGAACTCCAGCAGGCCCCTGCAAGTGACTTTGTTTCCATTTATTTCTTTCTCTGCCAGACGATCCGGATGCAGCAGTTTAGGAATCAGACTCTGCAGCTGCTCTTTAAACTCTGGGGCCACATCTGACAAAATAAACACATGAGCCCTCAGGAGCACGCTCAGCATATAGACCACTCTGCTTAACGCCATCCCTGAACACGGTGAAATAGTATGGAAATCTTCAGCTCTTACCACAAAGTTGTCCCTCGAAAGCAGGGCTGGTGGCAACCTTCAACCCGGGGTGAGGTAACAGGAAGCAGGAGATGCTGGTGAAGCATGAATGGATGTGCTCCCTCACTGTTTGCAGCTCTTCATGTTGGGCCTCCTTAACCTTTCAAAAAAAAACAACAACTCAGTGGTGAAGTACATTCACAAACTTTTAAGATCAGCTGTGCACAACTTAATTACTTAAACTGTATGTATCTGGGGGACATTTATTATGCTTTAAACTAACAAGACATAACTTGTACCTGTAACCGTTTATCCAGGAATTCACTGCCGCCTCTAAACCCGTAGGTGTATTCATAGGGAAAGCTCCAGTCCCTGATTAGAAACATCAAAGACTGTAGGAGGAGAAGACATTTATATTTAAGCAAATGGTGCAACATAAAAATGTTTAACATCAGCAATAATCTTGTGGGGTTTTTTTAATACCTGGAAGGGCTTCAGAAAGATCTCGTCCATGGCAAGACGGCCGTACTCTGTGAACAGCTGTGAGAGGAGGCACTCATTATCTAAATAATCTGCTGTGCAGCTGATGCTAAGCAGTGAAAATACTGAGACGCTTCTGTTTGATGCAGGAAAGCATCTTTTGGGACTTTTATATCTCATATCTTTACAGTGCCAGTTAAAAGACTGGGCACACCTACTTAATAAAATTAAAAAACAAGCAAAACATGCCCCACTTTTGCCCTGATGCCAGCCTCGCACACTTTAGCAAGATCTTATTCAGCTTTGTCACCTGGAATGTCGTTTTTTTGAAGTATTGTTACAGCATGGGATATAAAAGTCCTAAAAATCAATCAGACTAAACTACATTGGATCAAAAATTCCTGTTTTTGGGTGGAATTTTTCAAAACAGATTGTCAAACAGACCTGTAGCTGCTGCAGATCGTCCTCTTGAATGTTTGATGAGAGATTGTAGATCTAAAATAGACAAACTATGTAAGAACATTTTAAAGGAATATTGAGGAAAATACTACAGCGGCAATAATCAGAGATAAGTTACCTGTACTGAGCTGGTCATGGTGCTGAGGGCAAAGATGGTGGCACAGTCTTTCACGGTGGACTGATTATCAAACGCTCCCTGAGTGTCCATCAACACCACGGCCACCTACAGCAGCAGAGAGACAAGACGCTTAATGAGGGTTCTGTGTGTGACTGATGTTAAACAATATACAACCAAAGTGAGTTCTCTCCTATGCTGTATCACCTAAATGTCAAATGATTTACAGTGTACTCTCTATAAT
>NW_007577770.1:640894-688553 GCF_000690725.1 Stegastes partitus | reverse complement strand
TATATATATATAGCATTGCTTCTAAAAATACAGGCCCCTGAGCAGGAACTCAGTGCAACAAAGATTCAAAATCAAATGTTTTATTTTTATATATATATATATATATAGCATTGCTTCTAAAAATACAGGCCCCTGAGCAGGAACTCAGTGCAACAAAGATTCAAAATCAAATGTTTTATTTTTTCAATACCTGTATTTTTGAGTACAGAGTCAATTATCCTCAGCAGAGAGGACTCCAGCGCTGCACATACTGGCGAATCTCAATTTTTGTTTTTGTAATTTAATTTTAACTTTAATATTGAAATATTTCTAGCCTTTTTTTCTTGTTTTAACTTTGATGACTATGGCTTCTAGGTCACGAAAATCAGAAATCCACTATCTCAAATTATTAGCATTTTTCCTAAGACAAATAAAAATAAGGATTTACATACAGAAATGTCCAGCTTCCAATAAAGAATGCTTATCTATGCACTCAATACTTAGTTTTACAACTTTCATGCGCTAAAAGCCCTAATCATCTAAACTTAAATGAAAAAAAAAGCTTGAAATATTTCACCTTAAGTGCAATAACACAAGAATATATTACATTTTCACTTTCTTAATAAAAGCTGAAGGAAAACTAACTTTTTAAAGATTTTCTAATTGTTTGAGACACTCACATTTCTGGAAAAGTGTTCTGCCAGAGACAATTTATTTCAGCTGCTCTTTGCTGGGGAGGTTGTGTTGCTTTTTTTTTCTCTTTAAAATACCCCGAGGTGTTCTGTTGGATATAAGTCAGGCGACATACTTGGCCAGGTCATAGTTTTCACTTTTTACTCCTAAGGCACTCTTATGTGATTTTGGCAGTGAGCTTTGGATCATTGTCATGCTGAAATATTTCTTTACTGCCAAGCTTCTGAAGACTGGAAGTCATCTTGTCAGCCAGTATTTTCTTTTTTTTTTTATATCCACAGGCGTTTATGTTGACATCTATAAATGTCATCTCCCCAAAACTTTTTGCTGTCACGCAGCTCCATATCATCACATCCCACCTCAGTGCTTCACTGTCACAACTATGCATTCATTCTAATTGGTTCGTGCCAAACACGCTGGACCCCATCTGAATACATTTATGTCGGTCTCATCTGACCAAAGACTGTTCAATTGGCTTTTTTTCATGTTCTCTGGGAAAACTTAATCTAACAATTTTGTGCCAAAGGGCATGCAAGCATTTTATTCTTAGACGTCACCCAGAGGCGGATGTTATGCAATGTCTTTAACACTGTCTGAGCTGTTGCAGAAACTCTGATTTCCATTGACAATCACTGTGCCAAGTCTCAAGCACTTGTGTGTCTGTTTTTCAGAGGTAGATTGTGCAAGTAGGGTACGGTCTGTGGCAACATTTTAGGAGGACGCCACTATCTTCACTGTCCTAAATGAACAGGGTGATCGTTGCATTCCTTCTCTGCTGTAGTTTAATACTTACCTTGCGCACTCTTGTCTGATATAGAAATAAGTTTAAATGTGTGAGCACCTCTGTTCCATCGCTCTTTTGGACAAGGAAAACTTCACTCCACAGCTGGATGCCTGTTGTCTCTGGTTCTGAACCACCTCTCCAAGAAAATCCAGTCAGAGGCTCGTCGTCCTCACCCAGCCAGTTTTCATCGCTCTGCAGAAACACAAATGCTCTTTGAACAACAGTGAGGGGAAAGCTGACTGAAGGCTTTCGATAAAACTTCAAGAACTCTAAGATGTCATTCATTCTGTCATTTTACCCTGCTTTGTAAATCAAAATTCACACTGTTGTACATAATTCACTGTACATAGTGGAGTGTAGAACTTTCAGGTCATAATTATCTCCTCCTTTAGTTGTTTGTTTAACTGCACTTCAAGGTTTTGTGGTAGTCACAGTTAGAGCCTGATGGTGGCACTACAGGAGAAGTAATAGAGTTACCAAAATCAGTGAGATTCATCAATGAGCACAGTCGACGTAATTTCAGGCATTAGGTTTGGTCTCAAAATATGAACAGAATGACAAAGACAGAGCAGTCTCACAGACTCCACCCACTAATGGAGATAATGACTAAATCAATCCTTTTTAATAAACTAGTTAGTTCACATGTTACAGCAGGGATGGGCATTAACGTGGTAAGACTGAATATTTGTTTCTATTTGTGGTTTTTCAGGTTATCACACCTTCAACACAAAAAGAAGAACAAGTCAGTGTGATAACCTGAAAAATCCCTTTTAGAAATAGACATGCAGCCTTACCACATTACTGTCCATCCTTGCTGCAACATGTACTTACAACATGTGTGAACTTAGACTGATACTTGGAGTAAGATATGATGTCCAAAGAAGTGAAACACTGAGAGATCATGTTCCAATGCAGCTCACCTTTCTGTACATGTAGCGGATCATGAAATCAAGCAGGAAGCTTTTCCCTTTTCTGAAAGCTCCGGCCACCGACAGCACCACCACATGTTTGTCTCGGACCTCCGGAGCCAAAAGAACCCGAGCCAAAGCCTCCGTATCCAGTGCAAAGGAGTGCTCCTCCTTACACACTGTGACAATCTGAACTGGGCCTGGTTCACTCCCCATTCTTCAGAGGTACTGGTCCCTGTAAAAATCGCACAAAACACATCAGGTTTAAATTTAAATTCATTTTACAACTACAACTAGTTTGTGCACATTTTGGTTTGTGGCAAAAAAACAAAAAAAAAAGAAGGCAAAAACATGGAAATAGAAATTTGCCAGATTTGCAACAAAAAGTTGGCAGTCACAGTCACCGATACGACTAATCTAACTCTATACAGGCATGAAGGCGACAGAAAGAGAGGTTTCATATTTTTTTGTACAAACTGGCAACTGATGACCAATTTTTTATTATTGATCCATCAGTCCATGTTTGGATTAGTGTTGTCGTTGTAACCTGCATAGAATCTGTGAAGACTGAACCTTTGAAATTTTTCAATAAACAATAAATAATTTAAAAAAATAAAAATAAAAATTAACAATTTTTGTCTGATTGTCTGATTTAACAATAATTTGAAATGAATTTGAGTTTAATGAAATGTAATCATTCAGTTGACAAATTGATCAGCATTTATTGATCTCAGTATTCTTTTTTTTTTTATCAGTGACTAATGGTTCTGTCACCAAAAAAGAAATCAGTCAATATAAACATGACCACAGGAAAATGAAGAGAGAAATATTTCAGCGGTGTATTTATCAATAATGACAACAGTCAGTTGTAGGTTTAATGGACTAAATCTTTACAGATCAATTTGTTGAGTGGTGCAGCTGAGAATCTTCTGATCTTCTCCAAGATATATAATTTGAATGATGATCACATACAAGGCTGTTTCCTCAGTAAATATCATTTCGCCTCTGCCCTCTGATCAATAAAAATCCGACACGCATTGATCTTTCCATCAGAGACAATATTTATCTTTGTGTAAAGCTGACTGTGGGCTGCTCTTATGGCTGTCATGCTGCTTTGCCTGCAGCGTGCTTCCAATTCTTCAAAGGATGTCATTGTTGCTGCCTCCCGGGAAATATGTGCTCTCCCATGATGAGTAGGACAGGGTGGTGCTTTATAATAAGTAATCGTCTTTGTATAACACCCAGAAACAACTGTCTCCTTTAACCAAAACTCACCACCTCAAAGGTGTGGCAGTGAGGAGCAGCATGCCAGCCATTTCTCTGCAGTGAATCGGTTGGACAGACTTCATGCAATGAAGCAAACACTGCAGCTCTGACAAAACCATGTTTTATAATCTGCCACTATTTTGTAACGAGAATATACTGCAAAGGATAACCTACAATGCACAACACCTTCTCTAATTTACCTACTTTATCTCGCCTCTCGCTGGCGGTGCGTGGTACAGCGAATCTAAACAAACTAAGGCTAACGTGGATGTCTTACATAAGCTGAACAGAAAACTAAAGCTCACAGCTACCATGCTAACGTTATTACTTAACGGCTAGTAAGCTAAGGCCAGTCACACTTAGCTGTTTGTGCTAGAACAAAAACAAGAGCTAACATGTATCCGTCAGTATGTTAAAGGAGTTGAAAAGACGAACGTTGCAGCAATATTTAAAGACCCTCTAAATAACTTATCTCTTAGCTTTAGCTCGTGTTTCACGGTGTAATGTTACCTTTGGTGTCTTCAAACGGCTTCAACACACGCTCATGAGAGTCGACAAACGACTGAAACGTAACTTTTTACACTGGCATGAAAACAACCATGAGAACTTTTTTCCACCACGAAACTCGCACTTCCGCCTTCAGCCTGCGCAACGCCTCATGGGAAGTGTAGTTTTAATCCATCCTACTGCTCTTGCTGTAGTCTGTCTATGAACTACATACCCCAGTGTGCCAATTTTGTTTCATAAAGACAGGAAATGTAGTTTTTTTTATAAGCATATGTAGGAAATGTAGTTTTTAATGCTGAGTTACGAATACGGAACTACCGGACAGGTAATGTAAAACACGGCTTAGGTGTTTTGCATTTACAGATAGATTTTCACTGATGAAGCAGACTCTGTAGCCTGGTAACAGGAGCTTGTTTGATTATCTAAAGTGTGGTAGACTGTATTTAGTCCTGCTGTCTGTGAGTGTTGCACCCTCTAATGGTGTAATACATGTAAACAACACATTCCACAGATACCAAACACACGCCAAACTTATCCTGCAACATTTTTTTTAAAAGAACAACCAGATGAGGGTGAAAAAGCTCCACAACATAACAACAGGCGATTTTCTTTCACAAGAACGGCATGACAGATTTTATTTGTTAGATTACAAAAGCTACAACTTTTGAGAATACATACAATTTACACAGGAATTTGGTGTACCCTGAAATGTCAAGTGGTTCAAATGGCAGTGATTTATCAAAATGATTCCAATAAAACCATTCCTGATTGACGACAGCTTAGTTTACAAGATCATATACACAGATTCAAATCCACAGAAAACTGAAACATTCAGGGATTCTACAACGTAACATCACGTACGGGAAATCTAATGTGAAAAATATAATGTGAAAAAAGAGGAGTGTAAAGGCATTCATTAGGTCGATGCTTAATCTGTCTCTTAGAAAGAAACTTCCCAGGTCATTCAGTTGTATCGTTAAAAGATATGACAGACATAATCAAAGTTAGTGCTGTAAGGATTAAATAAGTTTATTTTGTCCCAAATTATCCATTTTAGAAACTAGCCATCAACCAATATGTCATTTTTCAGTGCTGGTACTAATACAGGTACCCTGATATTTAGAACCATTATATATATGAAGTTAAAATTTAAATTGTGGTGTTAAAATTGAGAATACGGCCAATTCTAACACAAAACTTTTATGAAATATAATTTGTGCTTTATATTTATTTCATTAAAAGAAACGTTTAAAAGTTTATCCTTTAGTGTTTTTATTTGTGGTGTATTACTTGTCGGATAGTCCTTTGGTCAATACAGACAGAGAAAGATGGCTGCATCGGAGCCAAATAAGTAATTTATTGAATCCTGACTATTGGAAAAATGCTGAATATCACTTCCAAGAATTAGCCAGGCTGATAACCTGTTACCCCTCTATTAGAAACGGTGCAGCATCCAGCATCCAGGACAGACATGTTTTCTGAACAAAGTCTACAGAAAATCTGTAGTGGCATTACATAGTTAGTGTGGGTATTGCTTTTTAAAATACTTTTTAAAGAAAAGTAAAACTGGAAGCATATATGTTATTGTCATTATATTGTATTGAGTACATTCTACAATTGCAACTATGTTAGAAATTAAATATTTTTTTAATTAAGCATTATACTCAACTATGTTTAGAATGACAGCATTTTCCTTAAAAGCTTGCAGTAACAGTGGTAAAGGGAGAGATATGTGAATATACCTTTCTCCTCATTAAATCTACAAAAACTCCCTTATACAGAAGAGGTCTCACCACTTTGAAGAACTGGAGAAGGTTGGTAACACATTTAAATGGGGATGTGAGTCAGTGTGCTGGTTGTTGTATTCCTCTAAAGAGCAACTTTGTGTACAACTTTTAACAGTGTATAGATCACACTTTAACTTGGGAAATGTCTTCAAAAAACAGTACTTCTACTTGAGTTGGAAGCACTCCTTCCAGCCCTGAGGATTAACTTACTCTGTCAGAAAATCACAGTGAAACCCAGACAACATATTGTATTAATACTTTCACCTCAGTTTCAGATGTAATTTTGTCCATGTTTTTAAATTTGATATGTTGCTAAATTCAGCTTGTGCACTGAAAGTGTCTGAATACATGTGAAGTAATGTGATCCATAGTCTTAAATTAGTCCATCAGTAAAGTTGATCTATATTGTTATCAAACTACAGAACAATACACAAGCTTCAGGGCAGTGACAACATGTCGGGAAGAACCAACATAAATCCCAACTTGTGCTGATTTGTTGGAGTGTTTGCTTACTGTGGACTGAAGCATTGCATTCACCTGCAACTGTTAAATATGAACTAATATCCACCACCTGCCAGGTCCAGCAGCGACCCAGCAGCCTCCTGGGCCTCAGCGTCAAGCTGCAAGATCTCCACAGTCTCCAGGTCCAGCTCAGTGTCGCCGGGCAGCACCAGGTACTGGTACTGGTTAGACTGGTAATAGTGTAACTCGATGTACCCGCTGTCTGACAGGGGATCCTTCTCCATGTCTTCACAAACCTCTTCCTGCTGGTAGTCAACCGACTCCATGGTGACAAGTTCCTCGTGATCTGGGGTCAAAGGGCACGAGGGGTTCTCAGCGAAGGTTGGGTTGTCAGAGGTGAGGATTTGGGGTGAGGACGCAGAGAGGAGCAGGGTGTGAGAAAGAGCATCTGCATGAGAAAAAAATGAAACACAAACATAGAAATGACACAAAACATCAAAATTCATAACTTGTTTGCATACAGGCTGATTGTTTGAGCCACTGGCCAGATTCTTCAACACGTACATGGGCCCATATAGCGCATAGGGTCGGAAATAAAACGAGGGGACTCATAAAGGAGGCTATTGCTGGGTTGCCATGGTAATAGAGGGTAGTTGCCATGACAACCGAACACAAACACAGGAACAATGTTGCATGCTGAGAAAGCTGCAGAGCGGAAGAAAAACTGCAGGTAATAAAAGTGTCACAGAGGGCTGTTACTGCGTTGATGAAACACTGTCGGCTAAAACAAATTCATAAAGGGTCACATATGTAGAGTTGTGTGCTAATTAAGAGGCACGAACCTGATGTGGGTCACTAACCTGAGATTTCCATTGATTCACACACTGCGGGCACCTCATAGTCAGCTCCATCCAACCTGCACACAACATACAATTTTGTGCAAATGTTTATATGGGTGACTTTTTTTTTTTTTTTTTTTTTTTTAATAAGAAGAGAGTTTCATTGAAAAGTAAAATTATTCAGAAAGCCATGACAGGTGAATTATATTGTGTTGATATGCTACAACAGCAATCCACAGGAATATACTGTATTAACAGAAAACTAATCACTGAATTAATAGTTTGTACGGCAACAGCAAATAATTATTTTATATTGGATTATATTAATAAATAAATCAGTTAATAATTATAAAAAAAAATAAAAATGATAAAAACTAGGTTTGTTATTTTACAATGCATTTCTAATCTACCCTTTTGGATACATCTATGTTTGTTTTACTTTTCTAACCTTCTATTTCATATTAGAAATTGTCCCTTCTCCTTATAGTGTGTAGAGGATGTGCTTGGTTGCAGGTTTACAGTCATTCCCATCCATTCAGGTTGGCTCCTCTTTGTCACCTTTTGCGTGATGAAAGTCTAGCACCAAGATGTCACAAATAAACATATATTTGCAAGTTAAACAGTGTGCAGGAGCTTTTTGATCTGCTCATCTGTCTCCTCCACACCTGTCTCATCAGTTAGATGTGTGAAGAGCTCCATTCTCTTCCATCTTTAGTAAAAAATACGAAAATATTCTATTTAAATTAATTTTTAAAAAAAATCAAACTAACTAAAAGGCAGCAAATTCTCACATTTACGAAACTGATGCCTGTAATTTTCTTTGGTAATTTTATATATTTACTGACTGTAAAGTTTGTCGTAAAATAAATTCCAGTGATTTTAAGTCATTCTCTGATAGACTAATGGAATTACTACTAATAGTTTGGTGTCTGTCTAAGAGTCAGCCAGCAGAAACTTCATCTACTTCACTTTTGGTAACCGCTTATTTTAGTAATGAGTACAGTAGGACAAACATTTTGCTGGCTCCAGCTGGTGGCTTCACAGATAGGGAGCGGTTTGCGTTTTATTCATTGAGTTCTGTATCATGATCAACTGAGCACTAAATTAACTTTAAATCACAAAGTAAAAGAATAAGAAAAAACATCAAAATTGTTTGACCTGGTTAAATCTTACTCACAGCTCAGGCTTGTTTATCAGGTTGCTGTTGGTGCTGTGATAACTGTGGGTCTTCCTCAGCACCTCGAGGAGCGTCGACCGATACTCTGGACACACACACCACAGCGATCCTTTCCCCACCGACTGCAACAAACAAACAAATCCACTTAAAACATTCCAACTGCAGTGGCCCGTGCGGAGATCTTAGTCCCAACACTGACACACCAGAGAGTGTAACCGCCATAAATCATGGTTCATTACAATAATTTCCCTTCAGGGAGGCCTAACTGTTGTTTTCATTACAGAACATCTGGATTCAGCGTGTGACATTTCATTATGTTGGATGCTTTCAGATTCGGATTCTGTCCTGTTATCCACCCACCTGGCTCTTGTCCCTCTGAATGCGACGGAAGCTCTTGCTCAGAGACAAGTTGTGTCTCACAGAGTTCCTCCAGCCTCCAGTGGCCGTCTTGTAGTAGGGGAAATTGTTCACAATCCATTCGTAGATGTCCTTCACTGGAAGCCTTTTGTTTGGGGAATCTTCTATTGCCATGAAAATCAGACTGCTGAAGGAGTACGGCGGCTTGGATGAGGCAGGGGGCAGCGGCTGGATGGGTGCATAGGACTCCTGCTGAGCCAGCGGTGTCATTTTGGCAAGAGGCTGCAGAGGCAGCAGGTCCCCTCTCTGATGCAGCCAGCTGAGACAGGTCAGGTCATCTTGGTCAGATATGTTTTCCGAACTGAGGCATTGTATGCTTTGTCCTTCGAGGAAATGGGACGCAGTGTAGTGTGAAAGAGGGGAGGAGGAGTGAACGGACTCTGCTGTGGCTGGAGAAAGTGATGTAGGGGACGGTGGGAAGGAAATAGGGGAAAGTGGGTGAGAGAAACAACAACCGCTTGAGGAGGTCTGCTGGGGCGAGGAAGAGACTGGCAGGGGACACGAGGGTGGCAGTGAGTGAGAGCTGCTCTCCATCTCTCTCAGGATCAAACTTCCACGGTCATTCAGCTGTAGTGCTGCTGAAAGATAAAAGAGAAATTAATCAAAGTTACTGCTATAAGGCAAGATGAGTTAAGCACATTGGCAGTAAAGACCAAGATCAAATCTGTTTAGCACAAAATTACAAATTTGCCTCAAAGTGCTTTAGAAACAGATCAGCTTACAATATTCAAGGAAAAATTTTTCTTTGAGAACAGACATGGAGTATGTCTGTCAGACAACAATAACTAATATGGTCCTTAGACCGTAATAATACAAATACCAATCGACATGACACATTAAAACAAGTTTTACAAGTGCTTTACAAAAAAAACCATATAATACAGTAGTTAGAATCAGAGCTTAAGATGGAGCAAGATGAGATTATTTAAATAAATACAATAATTATTGACTGAAATTGAATTTTAAGAAAAGGTTTTAAAAATGATATTGAGTTTGCCTGTCTGAGGTCCTCCACAGGTAGCCAGTCTAATTAGAAATTAGGACACATTAGAAAGACCCTTCCAAAGGATCTCAACCATCAGATTCATAGTGAGATAGCCAGAACATTCAAGGCTTTCAAATCTTACAATCATCTGTAAAAGTCACTGGTAGCCAGTGAAGGGCAGTAAGGATCAGTGTAATGCAGTTGCTTCTCTGAGTCTGTGTTTAAAGTGTGTTAAAATTAGGCATGTTTTTAGTTTATTTACTATACAAACTACATCTCAGAACAAAAACAAATCAATCATGCAGGGTAGCAGTATTCAAGACCACAAATATGTAATAGAAAATATACGGGAAAAGTAATTTTTTTTTTTTTTTTTTTAAAACAGAACACCATAGCTAGATTCAGTTAAATGTTTGCCTCCTGTTCCCCTCTGATGAACATCCACCAAACGTTCAAAGTTCACATGTGCCGTTTTCATAAAGTCAGTGTGCAGGTGCAGCTCTGTGAGAAAGTCTGCTGTTTGATCTCAGTTATAAAGAAGCTACACACATCGATTACACGCTTTTGACAAACATATTGCATGTAAAATCCCGTTTTGAACGCTATGAAAGTTTGTATGTGATGCCACATGGTTCTACAAAGCAGTTCAGCAGCAAATGGCGGAAGAATATAAAGTTTCATTTAGGTAGTCAAGAAAGCCGCCTTCCCCCCCTCACAGGTAACCACTTGGAGCTATTAGCTAGTTTTTCAAATGGAAAATATTAACTAGTTACTCACCAAACCGCCAAAACGGAGACTGTGGCAGAAACCAGCTCCCGTTAAAGGTCCGGAACCCGTAGTTGGGAAGTTAAAGGTGAAATCCTGATGTTGAGAAGCAGAGTCGCAGTCGGACACCTCTCCCTCCGCGCTCTGTTGCTGTCCGCCGTCTCCATGGAAACCAAAAGGACGCTCCGCGGGGTGCGCGTTCCCAGACAGGCGCGCTCCCGCCCCAATTATACAGTCTGACACCAGCCGGCGCGAGAGACAGTGTTCACGTGTAACAGGACAGCAGGGCACAACACTCGTGATGTCAAATACCGCCATGAGAATCAAGCAGCAAGTCGTCTTGCGATGGCTTATTAATGCTTTTATTGTTTTATTTTCATTTATTAGCATATTGCGTTTTGTATATTTGCACCTTTTGTCTTTTTCTTTAAAGAGAATTTTTTGTTCAGCCTAATTATAAATGGTGGGTAGTACCGAGGCTTAAAAGAAGTAATCAGATTTTTTTTAAATATATCAGTAAATAAGAGTAGAACTATAGAATGCTGTTGTAGTAATTAGTAAATAAATTAAAACTCCTATAAATAAGTAAATAAGAAATAAATGTGGTGGTGGTGGGGGTCCCAGAAAATAAATAAAAGCAGTCTTTTAAAAACTACCATTTTTAAATTAAAAACTTAGTTATTCAATCAATACATATATTAATGTATTCATTAATTAATTTATTTCTTGGCCACTTTGTAAGATGTATCAGCAAAATCACTTCCATTGTTAAAGTCAGTATCACTGTTATATGTTATACTATTGAAACATGATTGACATCAATGTCTAAACAGTATTTCAGTGTTACTCCAGCAGGTGGAGGTGGCACCAATCTGAGAATCTGAATCTAATGCATGTGTGTTGTGACTATAAATGTCAAGCAAATACAGTGAACATTAAAAAAAAAAAAAAAAAGTAGAACGTGCGTTTAAATAGAAATACTCAAGTTAAGTGCAAGTCAGTCACAATTACCCTAAATTATAGCACTTGAGGCAAAGAGGGTTAATTTCATTTCTAGTATTGCATTGTATTTTGAGATGACAATTACATCTGGCAAGTAACACCTGATACTCCACTTACAATACTATGTCTTTACAGCTAGATATAATTATGGGTGATACTTGCTTTAAATACAGTAGAGTAGAAATTATAATTCACCACTGACATGTAATTGAGGGAACATAAATTTCTCCCTCACACAACTGCATAACTCTCTCCAGTGCTCTGGCACCATCTTTAAAAAGGAAACACATTAAATGACAAAGTGTAAATGAGAAAAAAAGAAAAAGAAAAAAAAAATGCTTTAAACAGTTCAAATTGAATACACAAAGCTAAATATATTTATTTTTTTCTACAAAAATCCAAACATTGTCATGCTTTGTCAAATGTAGATAAATAAAATCGAGGATTCACAAGAGAAAGGGAGATAATGCAGCAACATTACCATAAAAAAAACAAACAGAAAAAAAGGTACTCGAATCTTGTGTGTAATGTGAATTTCTGTCTGTGTGGTGTGTACCATGAGGTGTAAATACTGGAAAGCATGTCCAAAGACATTATATAAAAGGAATCTTGAACCCAATCAGTTCTGGTTAAACATTTTTTTTCATTGAAAACCCTTATGTTCAAAGTTAGGTGGCCAAAAATAAGCATTTCTCAGTGTCACTGTACAATCACGGTGGACAACAAGACATTATCTGTGTCACACTTTCTGGTTAAACCAATGAGGCCATTTCATTACAAATGTGTCCAACAAGCTCAACACACGCGGCAGCTCAACAATGTCTACAAATGTTTTGAGTTTACTGACAAAAGAGCGTAGAAAGGCAGGTGTACAAACACTCAACAACCAGATTTTGCAGGTCCAGTACACTTGGACTTGAGGTTATTAAATACCTCACAGTCACCTGACCAAGTGAGATGTTAACCAGTATATAATGATTGGCTGAAAGACGGCTGTTGCCACAGTGATATAAAGGCGGAGCTGAGGCTTGGCACTTGATCCCATTCCCATAGAGTCCGACGAGAGAGAAGGAAGGATCTTCATTTTCAGAGAACGAACCTGTGGAGGCAGAAACATCCATAAACCTGCAGTTTCGACCAGACTAGTGATATGACAGTTAAAGCAGGGAAAATGTGAAACTACAGCCAGCAGGTGGTTAGCTTAGCTTCGCATAAAGACTGAAACCAGTGGCTAGCTGGGTTTTGTCTAAAGGTAACATAAACCATGTACCAACACCTGTGAAACATTTTACATTACATGATATCAGCTTTAAGCTAAACTAGTCAAGTCAGTTTGTTCCTATAGTACAGCTAAACACAAAAAAATACTAACCTAAATGTTGCACAATTTCAGACAAACAAAACAAATTAAGTCAATTAAAACTGTTAGAATAAAAGGGACCCAGACTACTTATAGGCCCAGAGCAGTAAGTTCCTAGAGCCTCTGCTGGTTTCCTGGCACTGTCTCCTTCACGACAAGTGATCATGCTAACTGTGTCCTCATTTACAGCCTTTGTGAAAAGCTAAGCTAACTAGCTTAACCTACAACTTATTTACCTTACTATTTACCAGGAAAATATGACGGTATATAACAAACTAAATGGTCATGTTATGGTACTAATTAAACAATACAAAAAGATTTCTTGCCATTTTTGTGCTGTTTCCATAGAGGTATAAGACTTTATATTTCAGTGAAAACTGAGTCCACAGTGAGCAAAAATGTGGCAGGAGTCAAAAACGCCTACAGACTGCTTGGTGTACAGAGGCTTAAGTTTTGTGTATATTTTGTCTCCTTTTCCTTGCTTGTTTCTTCATCATTCTGCCTTTAAACATCCTGGGAAATAACAACTAAGAACAGAAAAGAAAACAGCATCTAAATATAAATATGTGGCCTACTTATGGAATCTAATAAATTATAAATAAATGGGCAATCAGCACTTTTTCTGTGGTGATGACATGCCACCGTGAAGAAAGGCAAAACTGCTGTGGACTGAAAATTTATAGTCTAGAGCTCAGAAATACTACACATTTCTTCAGTGAAACTAAATAAAGCATATTTGTATGAATATAAATGTCCAGTGTGTAGTGCTCTCGTAACTGAGTGAAGGCTGTTTTCTCATCAGACTTCATGTTTGTAAATGTAGTGACTGATGTCAGTACTTACAATGAAGAACATAAGAGCACAAGAGGACCAAGCAAGAGCCACAAAATAGCCATCGCTGCCGAAGAGTAAGCCACACAACACTGTGAAGATCATCCTAGAGGGAGACATAAACAGACAAATTCACTGTGTTAACATGGGCCCAACCACATTTACAACTGCCCTGATTACTGAAGGGATTTCCCCCACTGAGCTGAATGGTAATAAAACAGTCCACATCTTTGAATTTAGCAGACGGTTTGCTTAATAACAATACACTACGAGAAACAGCTGTGGCACAGTGACGATTGCACTCGTTTGTTTTTTGGAGTAATAAATCATTAATTAATTTGACAATATGTGCATCCAAAGTCTATTTACCCAACATATTTGTATCCACTGTAGGCGATGAGATCGAAGGTTGAGAGGTCGCTGTGTACTGTCAGCAGGTACAAACTCAACAACATCACCAAGACCTCGATGATGATCCACACGAGGGCAGTGCTGGCACACAGTCCAAGAACCTCTGGACTGAACCTACACATAAAGTCAATATATTTTCTTTATTCAGCTTATCTAACACAAACATATTTACTTTGAGTCATAAAACAAATTATGTTAAGAAGAGTTATTCACCTTTTCTGAATGCCAAGGGCCATTCCAGCAAGTAAAATGTAGGTAATGAAAGCCATTGCTGCAAGAAGTAAAATATACTTAATACATTAAACAGACTTCCCAAAACATTCTGCTATTGATGATTTGTGTGCAAAGAAAACCTACTTGGTATGTAAAGATCTGGTGCATTCACATCCTGTCTTGGAGTGAGTGGTGTGTCTCGATGGTAACGGACTTCCCAGTCCTAACAAGAACACAGAAACTGTGTGAATCACCCTGCAGAGTCCAACAGTGTTATATTCAAATGATGTTTGGTGCTATTTTTTCGCCTATGATGGAACAAGCGAGCTTTCATCAAACAAGAATATAGTTCTGACAATCACTATGTGAAAGGTGATGTAAACTTGATAAGAGTGGTTTATCACAAGTAAAAGAGGAGTAAAAACAAGATAAAATGCCACATTTTAAAAACACGACAGGTGTCTTCTTCAACATGACTAGCTGTCCTCATTAACAATGAGGGGGCTGGAGTCTATCCCAGCTGACTTAGGGCGAAGGCAGGGGACACTCTGGACAGGTCGCCAGTCTATCACAGGGCTACACTTCATGTAACTATAATGCCTGTAATCAATATGCAGCTGTAAACAGTGTTTTGGGCCAAACATTAGTACATGTCCCTGATCTTGTAAGAAGAGTTGGTACTTTGTCTGGTTCACACATTATCAGGGCACGTAGTGTTTGGAGTACTGATTTAAATTACTATCTAAATAAGTTAGTGTGTGGGAATGTGCTTCTATATTCACACTGGCAGTCACAGCATTATAATGCTCATAAATAAAATTGGAGAAGTGATAAAGTGGCTGCTTATCTTGTGTGTATGGTTTCAATGTAATATGTGCTTGAACATACGATAGCAGAGATAATAATCACGCAGCCCTAATAAATGTTTTGTGCTGTTCTGCATGCTGATGTAGAACTGAGTGGATGGGACGAATGGCTCAGATTACCTGATGCGTATAAGGGAACATGAGGATCATAAGTTTCTTCAGTACGTATCTGGTGTCGACTGCAAAGAAATACTTCAGCTTGTTCACAGACATAAATCTGCTGATCTGAAAGGAAAGGGAAGTGCAAACATTACCTTCACAGAGGAGAAGTGACAGTGTGCCAAAGTTAATAAATACAGTTGAGTCACAGCCATTTTCAAGGAATGCTATTCCCGCCCCCAGAACTATGCATCATTTTGGCATGATGTGTCAAAGCTGCCAATCCAGTAGAACAACATCAATTATATTTATGTGCGGTCCACAGGTGAGACATTTATTTAAATTGTCTTCTTTCATTTCTATGTGAGGAAAATCAGCAAACCATTATTTATTTAAAAGCGAAGGAGAAAATGGCCTGCTTGATTAAAAGCCCCTGAAAATGACACCCCTAACACATTAAAGGCTCCACAGTGAAAAGGCTCTGGATATGACTAATACAGGCACTATTGAAGCACTGGAGTGTGGATGAAAAAGCAGGAAATATTCACTTGCTCCTGGAGAACGACTATGTAAATGAAATAACACATCTGTGTGCTTGTGTAGCTCTCTGTGCTGAAAAATAAATTAGGAACTTGTGAGAGCCAAAGTTCACTTTTGAGGACAAATAAATAAACACAATGCTAAAAAATAGCCACCAAGAGTGAAGAACACATTTACTTTGTGCCAGCAGAAAAGAAAATGGTTGTATTTCAGATGATTTTTAGACCTACAGTGATATCTTATCACATATACTGTAAAAATACAGTATTTAAGTCCAGCTTTGTCTGTATTCTTGGCCATGCAGCTTCAGAGACACATCAGAACCTTGTGGAAATTGTTCCAAATTGGATTGAGGTGCATTTAAACGAATATTTTTTCTGTGTAGTTGCCAACTTGTCAATGAGTCACACAAGACTCATTTTTGTGGCAGGTATAGAAAGCGGTGCCTAGCCCTAGCACAATTATTACGTAATCGCCTGACAGCAATTTGAGCTGACGCAATCACTTTTCACAATCACAAGAATCATTTCTATTTACCAATGTCAAAAAAGCCGAATAAAACTACCAGAAAGTTCAAATTTTCATCACTATTCCCACCTTGTTTACTATTATTTACTCCCCCTTGTTATTAAACTATGATTTCACGGCACCAACTGTTTCTCTTAAGTCATTGAACTTGGACCATTCAACATATTGCATTTCAATGCACTAAAAGTGGCCATTAAAGGCATTGATAACATTAATCTAAAACTAACAGAGGCAAAAAGAACAGATAATAACTATACCATTGCTAATTGCAGTTATTTGTATGACAATTTCTTATCATCTAATATTTCATGATTGTAACAGCCTGTGGCCCATGTTGACTATGACCTTACACACAGATCACACAGTAGCTTTTGTGAAGTAGCCATAGAGGAGAACTGCTTTTCCTCACCTCTTTGTTTACCATATCCTTCCCTTGATTGGCTAAGGAGGAGCCGTACATCATTGCAGCATTAGCCATTGGGTCAGTAAACAGGTTGTTCGCCCCAGGACCTCCTTGCATGTCATTTGAGGTTCCTCCCATATTGTAACCAGGAGTGTAATACGCCTGGTTGTTCATTGCTGGTGCTGCTGAGCTGGTGTCATCAAACAGGACTGAGTCTGTCGGGGCAGCTGTACGTCCTCTCTGCTTAGCTGTGGAGAAATGGGCACAGATGAGTAATTTGAGAGCATGTGAATTCATATTCAAATTAATTTCATGATATGTCTAATTACCCACAAGTATAAACACCCAGTAAAGGCAAAGCTTATTGGTTTATGTGTTAATGTTATTGAGCCATTCTCTGAGCCAAAAAACAATGTTCTGTGATGAGCAAGATACCACAAGGAGCTACCTAACTGACACTGTTTTGTTTCGCTTTTGTAGGAGTTCTATTTAATTTCACTAGTTACTCCAAACTTTTTCCCACTTTCAGTGTTGACATTATTATATGAGTGATAGTCAAGGTCCTCCCAGGTTTACATTCAATTACTCTGCAGTGAATCTTATCTTCATGAAGTCTTAGAAAATTGGTGATTCAACTTCATAGATGTTACGGGCTGTGGTGTCTTTCAGCGGCTTGTACTGTACTAACAGGTCTTGTCCATCTTGTGTATTTCAATGTAACCCTCACGACTCAGGTAGGATATGTTCATATAACGATCAATTGATTGGTTGTCAATTATATACTGAACTGTCAACTATTTTTATAATGAATTAATTATTCTGAATCTTTTTTTTTCAAGAAAAAAAAACACTCTTCCACACATTATGTATTTTGTAAAAACACATTTATTCGCTAAGTTTTAGTCTACATCCTCTGATTCCAGCTTCATAATATTTTATATTTTCTGGTTGCTTTACTCCTCTGTGACAATAAAATGAATATGCTTGGGTTGTGAATAAAACTGTGGGAAACCCTGACATTTTTTCACAGTTTTCTAGACCAAACAACTCAAAACTAAGCTTCACATTAATCTATAATGAAAACAATCGTTAGCTGCAGCTCTGACTGGTCTGTTAAACTGCATCCGTTTCAGTTGGTTTTACTAATAAACAGGCATCTTTCACTGAATATCATCAGTCAGCAGACAGCAGCAGTTGACTGTATGTCTACCTTTAGCCAAAAAAGGGGGGAAGTCAAACTACAGAGGAATATTTCGCAAAATGTTTGCAAAGAGGGCAGTTCATGGTGATTCAGACTTCCACTTACTTGCTCGGTACCCATGATGTGGCAAGTCCATTGTAACGCTGGCTGACGTTAGCTAGAAATAAAAACAGTGACACGTTAGCTGCATTTCAGTTTACTTAGCTTTAACTCTATGAGCATTTCGGTCAGCTAGCTAAATAAAGCAATGTGATGCTGTGACACATTTAAAACTGATGGCGTTAAATTCCTTGATATTAGCAAGAGGCTAGCTTGCAGCACTTCCCTACTCAGACTTGCTAGCTGCCAGCTAACCTCCGCATAAACTTAGTGACTGCTGCCAGTGAGTGCTAGCTATCTAGCTAAATGAGCTAGGTTAACAACATCGTATTTTCAGCTGATACACGGCGCAGCACAACAGCCGACACGAGTAGCTTCATCAGTAACGTTACAGATGTCCACAGAGCTTTTCTGTAAGGTAATGAAACATTTATAGAAAATTTTGTAGATCAGAACACCTACCTTTACAGCTAACGTTGGTAGCTAGCTACGTGGATGTCGGGCTGCTCGGGCTGATCCCACCCATCCACGGCGGTTGGTTCGCCTCAGTGTGCCTGCGTGGCAAAAACCGAAGTAAGCACAAAACAAAGTACACTGCTGTACAAGTACACACTGCTGAGGGTAATACTAGTACTCCCAGCTATTCTTCTATCCATGCTGCGGAGGTAGCAAGGTAGATGTTTAGGGAGCTACAGCTGAGCAGAAAACAACACTAACATAACACCACATGTATGTACACTAATATAGTGTGTGGATTGATTTAGAAATAAGCAGGTAAAGAGAGAAATAATTGTTGAGAGGCACGTTATATTTCTATCTGAATGCTTTCCACTTTATACAAAAAGACTTTTTAGTCATTTGTGATAGAATTAAACCTTAATGCACTACCACACCTAGCAGATAATCTACAAATGATGCCACACTCATCACAAGTTAATGCATCTGGTTGAATCAGTTTTATATAACCTGTTTAGCTTTTGAAGGAGTTCTATTTAATTTCTCTAGTTACTCCAAACTTGTTTACATTCAGTTGCTCTGCTGAATGAATCTTAGCGTTTATTTCTAAGTTTAGAAGTTGTTGATTCCACTTCATGGACATTACAGGCTGTGGTGCTTTTCAGTGGCTTGTATGATACCAACCGGCCTTGTCTGTCCCATGTATGTCAGTGTAGCCCTCATGACTGAAGTAGGTTATGTTCATGTGACGATTAATTGATTAGTTACAGTGCATGGAGGGATTTCAAAATATGCAGGTACAGTGAGAGACACATAATTGTTGGGAGTTGCTTCATATTTGCATATAATCTGAATGCGTTATACTTTATACAAAATCAACAACATGTGATGGAATTATAACTTAATGCTCCACCACACCTAGCAGATAATCTACAAATGATGCCATACTCATCACAAGTTAATGCATCAGGTTAAATTAGCTTTATGTAACTGAAAATCATAGGTATGTCTCAGAGAGCTTTGTAATCTGTACAACTCCCTCTATTCATAGAGACTTAAAAAAAAAATGTAATAGTTAAAATGGGAGGTAATCAAGTCCTGGTTCTTTTTATTTTGACACTTTACACTTCTACTTTACACTTAAATTCTTTCTTTCTTTCTTTCTTTCTTTCTTTCTTTCTTTCTTTCTTTCTTTCTTTCTTACAATAAACACCTGAAACGAGGAAGGCACTTGCAATTAACTAGGTAATTGTAACCGTTTTTACATTTTACAAAATCAATCAAAAGCACCATCAAATAGGAACGTGCTGGGTTGATAACAATGAGAATAAATACCTAATGTGTTTGAATTATTGTCCTTTTATTGTGCTCTGTCTATCTAAGCAGCTGATTATATCATAAGTATGATACTTTCCCTTCTGCTACTACAACATTTGATTGCCAGCAATTGTTAGTACAGATTCACAGTTCAGGATTTCTGCTCAAGCCACATTATCAATGTACGGAATGTAATTCAGAGTGCGTACTTTCACTTCTGTTATCTGAGCACATTTTTACTACGACTACATCTACACAGTATGGCAGGCTTACACACATGAGAGGAATATTTCCAAGGATTTACAGTGAAAGTTTTGGAGTTGGACTATGGAAATCATGTCACTGTAGACACCAATGATTGTAACATGAACACAGTAGACATGAGATACATACAGAATGTACGTGGTCAGGATAATCAGCGCTGTCTCAGTACAGGCCTGTTAAAACTGTACTGTACAATCACAGGAAGATAATCTAGGTCTTCCCATTGTACACGAGCATAAACTGTACAAGGCGTGAATTTCAACACCCACTAAATCAAATATATTCAAGTGTATGTGGCCTGACAATGGTGTTATGTTCTCTGAAGCACGTGCGTGTGTGGGATGAGTGTGTGGGTGGGTAGGTGGGTGTGGATGACTTATGTGAGTTTGGATGAGTAAAATGCAATGGAATCTAAGTTTCCTTCATCCCTCCTCAGAAAATGTTGACTTTTGGAGGGAAAATGTGGCATGAAGCAGAAAACAACATCTTACTCACACTCTCACATGCAAATAAACAAAACACTTTTTTTTTGTATTTATCAAAATGGGCAGAGGTGTTAAGCAGACTTTTTCAAATCAAATAAAAGATAAAAAGATAGAGGCAGTGGATGAATGACGGCATAACTCGAGGAAAATAGGTGGTTAACATGTTGTTACATGCCCACATTAGACACACAGACCAAGGTGTCATCACTGCATTCCTGAAACTTTAGCCATCTGACTCTCACCTTTAACCCAATTCAGCTTGTGATACCATAAAAAAAAAAAAAAAAAAACAGCATGTGTGTCCTCATTATTACAGGGTGTAATACTGTTGAGATTTAAAAGATAAGACTCTTTCAAATAGGTCAAGTGAGCAACAGGTATAGACAGTGTAAAAAATATGTCACTCTCAGCAGTTTCGGTTTTTGTTCACAGTCTCTGTTCTCTGACACATAAAGAAACCCAAGTCAGTGTTTTAATCTGTATATTATTGTGTAGACTATATATATTTAGATCGTCTTTTTCTTCTCTCAAAAACGACTTTTTTGAGTGGGCTGTCTTTACAATGAACCTCCCTACTTAGAACATATTGACAGTCCCTATTCTCAGGAGAAGAATTAGCAGTAATGTGAGACATCGGTGCAACAGTCAGCAGCCAGGAGAAATCAGCCAATGCCGGGAACTCTGTCCCCTGGGACTGCAAGGTCAGCAGCTGTTGTGACAAAGTAAGCTTACCAAATGTACAGCACGCATTTTTTGAATCTTTACTAGGTACGATATTATGCTTGCAAGTAAAAAACAGACGTTGGAACTGGTGGTGAAGTAACTGAGCAGCTTTGTGCCATTGAGACTGACTCATCTCCACAAGCATGCGTGCACATTGATGTGGTTTGTGAAGTGAGAGTGACTGCCAAGAACCTCAACACAATTAGGCGTGTGCACCCATCTTTGCCAGTTTATAATCCAATTCATAACTCATCATGCGTTACAAATGCCATCAAATGTCAAATATGATTAAGAATTAAGACTATCTCAACTGTCATTACAAGAGAATTGACTTCAAGTCTTTGTTCCTGATTTCTTGTTACCATATTTATAAGATATTATACTTTAACTGCAGTTACAATGACTTCCACTACTAAATGCAAAGGCTTTTATCATTTCAAGATGTTTGTTTTCCAAAATTGATCTATGCATTAAAATAGAAATTTTAAGTAGATGTATCCTAAAATAATAACAGTAAGACATTACATTAAGTTTGAATGATAATATCAATTGATTTTATTCTGTATGATTCTTCAGAGTGTGGCTGCTTGTTTGTCAGTCATTTTTTATTGATGATAGTCTTTTGACTTTGATTTTTCTTTTTGTTAAAAGTCCCACTCTCAGAAATAAGGTTTGAGTTTAAAATAAATACATAAATTAATTAATTAACGCAACAGTTTAATGCATCAAGGTTTTTTGACTTGTTACAACTTCTAATAAAATTAGGCTCAAACAACAAACAACATTGAATCAGGGAAATGAGCTTTTCCTCGACAATCAAATGTGTTTTTAATTACCAGTCTGAAATTGTATTGGCGTGTTAAGGGGACCTAAATCCTGAACCCAAGGTGATGAAAAATTGTTTATCATGCCAATTTCATCAAGTTGCTTCAAGGTGAATTTAGTTTTAAATCAACTAGCAAGAAAACATGAGTTCAAAGTACACACAATACTGAGTTCACACAATCATTAACATTACCATGTCAACACAAGCCATCACATTAAAGTTTGCAACTTCATGTTTAATTTCAAATAAATTAAAAATATTTATCTTTCAACCTTTCATGTAATTCAGTGGTGGTAACAGGTCCTTTGAATTACTTTCTAGAGTGTATAAAAATACAATTCAGGATATATTATTATAAATACAAATGTTGTAAACTTACCGTAAGCTTTGGAAATACAAGTTTGCAGTGATGAAGTGAAAACAAATCTGCTTTTATATAGTAATTTCATACCTTTTTAGAAAGATTTGATTTATTTATTTTTAATTTAAACTAGTATTTAAACTAGTCCTCTAGTATTTGCTGCTCACCTGGTCTGTCTCCCTGTCTCACCTTATCACCTGCAGTGATCAAATGTAACTTTCGTGTAAACAGAATGTGACGGTGCTTCCACTTGGAGCCGGAAAGTGTTGTAGTATTTCCACCTCTGCAGCAGAAAACAGAAATCATAGAGAAGTTTCAGACCATGAGGTGAAGCTGCCCGAGGAATCCCTGCTGCTAGTCTCAGGAGGAAACTCTCACCAAATATGGTCAATGACGTCACGGCACGTGGTGTCATTCGTGCGAGATCCTCGACAACACTATTTCCCGTAAGTCGGGAGGGGCGTGGTGAACCTATAGTGCCCGTTTAAGAGTTTACAACCTCACAATCATTCCCAGACTTCCGACTCTGGATGTATGACTAAGGACGACAGACTGCGCTGAGATTCTTTTCCGGACGTTTTTGGGCGAATTGAAAAAAAAGCGAGACGACATTTCCTTCCTTGCTCCCCCTTGAAAACGTTGCCGTGTGGACTCTACCGACTTACCGCAATAAGGTGGGCTTGCCCAGAGTTTGAATTGACATACAAGACTCAACCCGAGAGTAATTTCGAGAGACCTGAAGGTTATATAGCCGCAGCTGGATTCAATTTTCTTTTCTACTGAAACAGAAAGGATGTATCGAGGCTTTGGGGGTCAAGGACGAGGCAACCCGCCGTACACAGGCAGCAGCAGCTCCGGGTCCAACTCTCTGTCTCTGGGAAGCAGCGGCACCTCAACCACACAGCAGGAGCAGGTAGGTCACTAAGCTGGGCAACAGGTTAGGGGTCAGATCCATGTAACACAATGTAAAACGACCTGTAATGATGTGAATTTCAGGCTACAACAAGGGAATTAATCTGTATTGCTGTTATAGGAGCATAGTATGTGTATTTTGGTAGAGTAATTTAAATTGTAAAGTGGAATCAAACAAAAATTACAACCATTAGCATGATGGTCTTTAACATAAGTTATGTTTGACTTTACTTCCACTGCATTACTCTTCATAGAACACAACTTTTTTATTAACTATTGTTATCTATGTTTGATTTAGGCCTTATGTCACACTACGTTTATTTTGTCCACTATTTCGCCTGCAAATTTCTTTTATAATCTTTCTTTTTTTCCCCCCCTCCTTAGAAATTCACAATGGCAGGCAGCAATCAGTTTGTACCAAGCCTCAATGCCATTACAACCAATCAGGACCTCCAGTGGCTGGTTCAGCCCTCCTTGATGCATCCACCAGGCCCTTCACGATCACCGGTGCCTCCTTATCCGTCGCTCTCAGGGGCGCGCCCGCTGGGTCCACCGCCATCCCAGTCCCATCTTTTCAGACCAGGGGTCATAAGGGCAGCTGCAAACAGTCCGACTTCAACAAGGCGCAGGAATGATGACCATGTAAGACAGCAGTCATAATAACAGTAATAGATAGTAATATTATATACTATATTACTGTTAATACATTATATATTATGTGTTTACAGTAACACCTAATGATAACAGAGCCAGAATCTCTGTGAAAGTACACTGATGATTATGGATTCGTTGTGTTTGAAAAGTGAGAGTTGTCAAGCTGACAAAAAGCTAGCCCTCTTGGGATTCATATTTTCCCTTGTGGGGATGCAGATACTGAGGTGTGGACAGTGGCTCAATCATTTTGTGTAACTTGTGTGTAATATCCTGTCTGTGACACAATTTTTTAACATCCTTTGGACATGCAAAGCGGATTAATCCATTTAGAAATAGGACGATTATTTAGAGATGTATACATTGTTTAGATAAGTTTTCAGTTCCTAAATAGTTTTAAAAAGGAACATTTACACCCCAGAGGCCAGTACACACTGTTACTTTCTATATTCTTTGATGGTGTTTACTCAGAGTTGTTGTTGACATAGTAAAATTATCACATGTGACGCAGTGTTTGCAAAGATCTGCTTTTAGTTAGCAGAGCGGCGTAAAAACTAGGTGTTTGAACGGCCGAATGCCCTGACAACGTCCTCACTTTAATCAGCCAACTGTTCTGTGGTTTCATCAGGCACACATTGGCACATCTCCCTGTCACAGAGTTGTAATTTCATGGTACAGGAAGTAGACTGTCATGTGACTCACAGGGGCATGTCATTTTCTGTGACTCACACCTGAGTCACCGCTGGAGTCTGAACGTGACTCATCACCCCGAAAGGGCGGGAAACATCGGATCAACAGCAATTATTCAGTAGGGCGCTGGAAGTAGTCAGAGTTACAAAGGCACAAAAGCTCAAACGTTTCTAAACCATTCATCCGCCATGACTGTGATGACTCAGTGTGCACACATGGTGGTAGTATTTCTCCTGTGTCATGTTGCCTTTGATGGATTCTCATCAAATTTCACTTTACACATAATTTTTTGGAGTTAGTTGTTTGCCTACAGCAAGACAATTAAACCCACTCTGCCAGGTCAACCTTTTTCATGTGTTGTAATAGATTTTCTTCTCTTTCTCATCAAAGTTGTCCCATGAGGAACTGGAGAGACGCAGAGTAAGAAGGGAACGGAATAAACTGGCAGCAGCAAAATGTCGCAATCGTCGTCGGGAGCTGACGGATTCTCTGCAAACTGTGAGTGAACATTGTACAAATGTCAGAATATTAAGGCTTGAAATGCTAGGTAATCAAGCATGAAGGAATTTCAATGTGTCGCCCTTTTCTCTGCTTTCCTCTGGTGTAGGAGACCGACGAGCTGGAGGATGAAAAATCCCGTCTACAGAAGGAGATAGCTGATTTACAAAAGGAGAAAGATAAGCTTGAGCTAGTCCTGGAAGCGCACCGTCCAATTTGCAAAATAGAGGACTCGGATTCGGATTCTGACCCAAATCCTTCAATTTCCACTTTGGGAGCCATCAAATTGGAGCCAGAGGACTCCATTAGACCTGGACCCTCAACCAAACTGCCAACAAAGATGGAGAAGCCCAAACCAAAGATAACTATCCCCACCAAGCCTGTAACATCGACTACCGCTGCTGTTGTCACCGAATCTGAGTCGCTCCACACCCCGATCCTCATATCTACTCCCTCCCTCATGTCCTTCACAGCTGGCATGGTGTTCACTTACCCCGCTGCCCCTTTAGACACCAGCAGCTCCACCACGTCCCACGTTACATCACATCAGGGAAGTGTCCAGCAGTCTCAGGCCCCTCAGCCCTGTGGCGTCGCTCATCGCCGCAGCAGCAGCAGCGGTGACCAATCAGATCACTCCCTGCACTCGCCAACCATCCTCACTCTGTGATCAGCAGCTCTGCCATCCTGGCAAAACACTAATGTTCATTTCAAAGCAGTCATAGCGTGAGTGGCAGAGAGGCTCTCTGATGGAGATGAAAATAACGATTTTAAAATGCATCTGCTTCATTTCATCTGTTTAGAAAGTTGATTCTTTTCATAGATAACATGAAAGTTAATGGCATTATCAGGATTTGAATGTTACACTCTTTTTAGTTTTTATCTATATACAAAATCTATATATTTCTAATTTTAAAAACTATAAGATGGAATGTGTGTGTTTGAGGTTTATTATGAAAGCATTGCATGCAGAATATATTCTAATATAAAGAATTATACTACAAGCTTTATAGAAAGAACTGTGATAACTCCATCTAATGATATATTAATTGTGATAAATCAACATAATGTTGCCTTTAATACCTTGTTACATTGTCATGTCATGGTGTGTGACACTTTATAAAAGTCCTCAACAATGAAAATTGAGAACTTATAAACAAAAGGTCCTTATTTTTGTATGAGTCCTGTAAGAATTGAATTGCATAGAATTGTATATGCAAATTATTGACCACTAAGGCTGGGCCGTAGGAGTTAATACAGATTATATAACCACATATTTATTTTTAAGAGTGTAATATATTTTTGGTAATGCTTGTATTTTTCTCTGAAAAATTAACTGATTTGGTGGGCAGTGCCTTACTTTTATCTTTTGTCCAAACTCTACTAGTTCATGGATAATAAAGAGAAAATGTTCAAAGCTGTGTGGAAAACGTGATGTGTAAAATTATTGGTGCTGAACAAACAGCAGGAGGATGTTGTCAGACTGAAATGCATCTCAAAGCAGGAGATTCATCAGATTTTACTCTGTATGAATCATTGAAAGTGTGCAAAAAAAAAAAAAAGATATTAAAGTTGAGGCAGAAAAACCCAAACTGTGATGTAAATACCGCGGAACTGAAAGAAGTATTAGATTCACCCTTTAAACCCTTGGCTTCCACCTGAAAAAACATCCCCAAATTTAGTCAGTAACAGCTGCGGCACTATGAGGCCAAACTGAACAAGCTTGGAATCTATGAATCAGAGATATACAGTAAGTCTCCTTATGACTATCGCTAGTGTGCCAGAGTACGATTTGAAAAAACTCAAGCGAAACTGACATTTTAACTTCTGCCTATATTCAGAACTGTAAGTCGAAGAGAAAATAACAGCCTCGTTAAAAATAGTCAGTGACAGTCATGTTATTGAACCTGTTTTAGCTGCAACACTACCAAATTAGATGCAGAACAGAAATGAAGCACAGCAAATGCAACATTCATTTTAGTCACAGGTGGCCTCTACAGTGAATGAGCCAAACTCTGAAAAATGTATGCGGTTGCGTTTTTATGACAGCTCTGGCCTCGTCCCAGTGCAGTGAAGGAGGTTAAATGATCAGTCAACTGATAGGAGATTAATCTAAAGCTGTTTTGAGTTCAATCAAGCAAAAATGACAAATATTCTGTGGCTGCGGCTTCTCCAACTGTTTACTGTGTTTTCCTATCATCTGTAAACACAACGTCTTTGGGGTTTTGGTCAGAAGAAACAAGTAGTTTGAGGACATAACCTCTGACTCTGAGAAATGATCATGGGCATATTTCACAATTTGATATATTCATATATTCACAATAATCAATAATGAAAGTAAGCATTAGTATGGCCATTAAAAGAGTTTGATTACTGCAGCATACACTGTGTGAGTGTATGTTGAGTGTAATGACCACTCTCCGACCCTGTGCTGTGGACACTGTGGTCACCATTTCCCAAAAAATGAAGTGAGTCTCTTACTAATACATGCATGGCTCAGAGAGCATTGGATTGCTGAAATGGGTTAGAGAGAGAGAGAGGCAGAGATGGAAGTCATACTGAGAGCCAGAGAGCATGAGAGAGGAAAGAATCTGTGTGTATGTCGCTGTCAAAGGACGCCTGTGCATCACCCACATCAAGTGGGTAAAAGCATTACTGCCCTCTCCGGCTCTCCAGACCGTGCAAATAGGGGGATCCAAAAATAAAACTGATGAACATCCATAAAGTCCGTCTGTATGACATGAAGGGAGCATCAATCAAGCGCAGTTGGTTCAGACATGAAGGTCAAAACAACTAGTGCAGAAATCAATCCTTCATTGCGTGTCATGTAAATGTAAATGCTTGTTTGTGCAAAGTCAAACACACAAAGAAAGGTCAGAGCAGCACACAAAGTGTCATACCCACTGTATTTAAAGCTCTTCAGTGCACTACGAGCATAGCCCACCAATAAACAGCTAACGACAAAATAAATCTTTTCTAATCCATGTGCATTATCTATGATTTAAACTGAAAATGGTTAGTAATGCTAGTTAATACAGACAAATCAAGATAAAGAAGGGTCAAAGTCAAGATTAGTCCTAATGTCGCAGATTAAATACAAAGCAAGAGTTACAGAAGAGAAAGCTGACAAGCGCCAACTTAAACAGACTCCGTGATATGCTAGTTGAACATCAACAACAACAATGTCAGAAAAAATGTCAAACAAGTGAATTTAAACAGCTCGGCTTGAATAGAATAGAATAAAAATCATTAAAACTCGTAGACCTTCCAGTTTGATACAAAGAGTTTCCAGTTTTAGGATTTTTTAAAAAAGTGACAGAACTTCTGAGTGAGGTCCAACCACATCTATCATGTCAGATCCAAAAAACCTTAACAAGTGTGTGCCGGCTCTGCCCAGACTCCAGCACATGTTACATGATGCACAGCAGCCCCACCCACAGTGAACCTGAAGGGCCTTCGCATCACACTGCTTCACTCACAGGCCTGTACAAATTGTGACAATCATCATGCACATATGGCACTCCAATCCTGTCCTGAGGAAGAGAGTGCATAAAATATGTTACACATTATTGGGCATCTAGCAAAAGCAAATATCAAATAGTGTCATTTTTTTTATTTATTATTATTACAACTCGTCTATTTCAGTGCTATTGGAATTCAGTGGACTAAATATGGCTCAAAACTGGATTGAAATGAATCTTTAGATCTGCGATTTAAAGATCCAAGATAATGCTGTCCAGTGCAATACAAAAAAGGCTTCTACCAGTGTAGGCTAGTCCAGTGCATGAGATAAATTTATATTATGTGACCCACTTTTTTGGTCCCATTTCTTTTTTTTTTCTTTCAATACCAGACCACTGAAAAAGGAGAAATTGCAGAATAGAAAAAACACTGTAAAATTTCGATACATTATCATCTGGCAAACATCTATTAAATGTCTTTGTAAAGTCCTGAAAGGTGAAGTGTGGGAGAATCTTTGTCAAGTCTAAACCTAGTGGCACACACACACACATCTTTGCAGCATTCAGAAGGCCCTAATGCTTGTTCTTGTTTGTTTTTTTTCTTCTTCTCTTATTCAGATTATTTTGTAGTGTCTGGCAGAGCCTGTGTCTCCAATCTGTCAATCACATTAGCCCTAGTCTCCTCTGTAAAGCGGAGAAGCTCCAGACTGCTGACATTAAGCTGCCATCAGTCGTCAGGTGAGCACACGAGGTGAAGCTGGTCTGGGCTGCCCACGCTGCCTGTGCTGGAGCTGCCGTCCCCCAGGTCCCGGGCCACCATACAGGGCAGGTTGAGCTCGGTGGAGCCTCCTGGGCTGGAGTCGCTCCTGCTGACACACTCCTCCTCCAGGACCAGGCACAGCTCCTTCAGGTCCAGGTTCTCCTTCACCAGCCCGTCCTGCATGCGCTCCAGATCGGCGAGCTTTTTCAAGTAGCCGCCTAGGTCCTCCCGCATCACTTTGGCTGCGTGGTGGCCAAACAGCTGCCATTCCCGGGCCAGCTTCTTCACTTTGAGCCGGTCGTCGTCCAGGAAGCAGCATAGGTCCCGCAGCTCCACGTTTTCCTCCTGCAGGCGCTGATTGATGACTTTCAGTTCCCTGATCTCCAGGAGGTGTCCCTGGAGCTGTTTATTTACCTCCTTGATCAGCCGTCCGCGCTGGATCAGAGCTGATATTTTCTCGGACTCCTCTTTACGCAGCCGGCTCACCAGCTCCTCTTTGGAGCACGCCAGCAAATCCTCGTCAGACATCTTTGACAGTTCTCTGTTTATTATCTCACCTTCGCTACCCATTTTTTTTCTTCTTGTATAAAAACACCTATGGGTACCTGAGAATGTATGAGAAGCGCTGAGATGTTGCTCTATTTAATGCTCAACACTCATCCTCATCTGCATCCGCTGTGTTCCAGATGTCATGTATGCAACCACTACAGCACCGGAGATAAAATCAAGGCAGAAACATGTGATATCTTTATTTAGATGTTGTTTTCTTCGAGGCGCCGTGACATCAGTCCTGTTTCGTCTTGAAGTCACTATTTGTTCTCCGTGGAAGATGCCTTAATGAGGTCGTGTCGGAAAACACACTGCAAACCCCCATTAATGTCAATCTGTCATCCTCCCAACAGCAGCCTGTGTTCTCCAAAGGCCTCCGGGAGCACAGCAGTCCTTATTCCTCCTGAACTCGCAGTATTTTGAAGGCAGCAGCCGCCCCCGGTGGGCTTCTCCGTACCGCCGAGGCCCAGTCGATCCACGGAGGCTTAATCCAGCAGCCTCCGATGCACACCCTGCAGATGTTGTGATTTTTACGTCGCTGGCATCGTCTCATCAGGCTGAGCTCCGGCTCGCCTCGGCTGAATGAACTCCGGTTTGGCTGCAGGGAGAGTCCGCGCGGTGCAGCGGCGCTTTGCTGGGTTTTTATCAAAAACGATTCATTCTTTAGATTGAAAACCGAATAAATCAAAATCCAATCTCACCCGTTATCCGCTCAGAGTAAGTGCATCATCTGTGCTCATCCTCTGAAGCTGCCTGTTACCACAACAATGTCCGCCTCCGCCACTTCCACGGCAGTGACTCTGCTGAGCGGCGCGCTGTGCGTAAAGCTGCAGCTCCAGCAGAGGGCTGCCTGAGCGGCCTTCAGCATAAAAGCATCCACTGGTTACGCTTTTAAACAAGAAAAAATAAAGAAACTTGTTTAATCGGATATGCTTTGACAGTTACAATGCAGATTTCTTACGTGTCACAGCTTTGACTTTCATTTATGGTGTGTTGGTCCTGCTCGTGTTTCAGTGCCAACACGATCCTCAGCAGCCCCGGTTTTATTTTGCGTGTCCTCACGGGAAGTTTTAGGCCAGACTGTTTTTTTTATGCTTAGTGCTAATGTGACACATTGGTTTAGATAGTAATCTGAAATGCTTGTGGTTTCCTTTGATGCTTCCAGTGGCTTTTCGACGTGCCAGGTTTAGGGCCTGTAGCACGGTGGTAAACTCAAGAGACTAGTTCTGTGGTGGAGCTGATGGGACCCTGAAGCTCTCAGCTGGCTGATAAACATGAAGATTTGAGGATGAACATCAGCTCCATGCGTTCCCACAATAAGGAGCTTGTGCGCCCCCGTTTGGATCCAAAGCCATATTATTATTATTATTTAGCATTTTCTTGCTATGAGACTAAAACAACATGTATAGGTAGGATTTATAATGAGAGTGAATAGGAAAGGCCTGTGTGGAGCCACTTCCTCTGGGGATTTCTGTTCATTACAATGTTCCTGCCCTAAAAAAACTAGGCTCTACTTTGTCCTACATGCCTTCAGAATTCACTGTATGTACAGTTCAGTGTATCATAGGAGACTCCTGGTTGTACTTGTTCCTTTTCAAAGAACACAGGCGGAAAGTGTGACTGCAGGCCTTTTTTTTTTTTTTTTTTCCATGGGTTTATGCTGAGGCATTCAGCCACATCCTTCCGCCCTCTGTCCCACCTCCATTGTTTCACTGAGGCCATAACAATGTAGGGTGTTAACCGTGCAAGGGGGATCTGGGGATGGAATCAGGGTGTCATGTGAGGTTAGAAACGAGAGCGTTGATGTGAAGCCAGAGGTCCGACACACAAAAAAGACATGTTGACTGAGTCGATTTCCCTCATGTTGTGATTTTGAAGGACACATGCAGAAACACAGAAAGGGAGGGTGAGGAGAGGGATTTGTGGGGATTTATTTAGATTAATCTTTAGAGGAAAAGAGAGCAGATTGTGTACAACCAGGCAGAGCAAGCAAAGCGCACAACTGCAGGGGCCCCACAGAGGCCTATCTGTGATCTGACATGTTTTATAATAACTAAGAGCACAAATGAAAGGACAGAGATCCATAATAGGCCACTGCCTATCTGCCAAATGCAATGCTGTAATTTGAGTCTTCACATAATCGTCCATTGTCATTAGGTTTTCCTGTGATCACTGAAGGCTTTCTTAAAATGAATGGTGTGTGTTGAGTTCAGGGACTTGGGTCTCCACTGTAAACTGAGATGCCATTTATAGTGTTTTTTGGGTTTATTATCTATTTTTAGTGTGACATCACCATCCATCAGAGTAGTTTAAGTGGAGCAAGCTAAAGTCTTTAATTCTGGGTTCTGTTCTCACAACTCCATTAAATGCATGGTTGCAAGAGAAAATAAAATCTAATTCACTGATTGACATAAACCTTTTAAGCTGCAAACACAACTTTGTTGAGTTGTGTTGACATAATAAAGTTCGTAATTGCATTTACTTAATGTCGTATGTAAATTCAGCTCAATTACTTGTGTTAATTGTTTTGAAACCATATTCACATTGCACTAAGCTAAAGAAATTGGTTTGATATCTTACTTGTACTTAAACATGAGTTCAAGATTTTCATCCCCCTCCTCTGTCTTAAAATGTCTGGACAAATTCAGTCTGTTAAGGCCTTGTGTTAGAAGACATGTAGGTTAAACAAATATAATACAAAAGACATTTCAAGGGGACATTCCTGGGACAGTATTCAAAAACATATCTGCAGTCCAAACTTTTGCTGCTGAATTATTCATTTTCTTAAAAGCTACATGAACAAAGACCTGAAAAAGATAAGGAAAATCTAATTGAGGCTACTTCATTTTTTAAACCGTTGGCAACTTAAAAATGCGTGTTCTTTTTTTTATGGTGATTAAGTATGACACTTAAAAATTGCTTTTTAAAAAACTAGTTGGAAGAGCTTGAATTTTTATGAGCAACTCAGTTATAACGTGTGTTTATGTTATTGGTTACTAAGTAAGTGGTAATTGAAAATACATTTGATTGTAGAGGAAAAGCTAATTCTCCCTAACTCCCCGTAGTTTGTTGGCTGACCGTTATTTCATCAGAAGTTGTCAAACCTCAAATAAAGTGATTCACACACTTGCGCTTGTTTTTTTTGGTGAGCCCAAACAATTAAAAAAAAAAATAGAATGTACACTCTCACTTTAACAAATGATGGGACTGTTTCTCAAGCTTTCCATAATAATGACTTATTTTTTTTAAATACTGCATTGTCACTACACTAAATAAAACTACATTTGTCTACACTGCACTTTTGCCTGTACCAGTATTAAGCTGCATGTTTACTTGTCAGGACCACTGCTGAAGTCCATTATTTAATTGGCACCTAAAATCCAGTGAATAAAACTAGAAATAATGTCCTATTGTCATTATTATTTATATTATGCCTAATTTATGGGCATCAGTCTTGGAGTTGTGCCACGTCCTACCAACAATGGATGAGAGGAATCTGTTTTGGCTCTGTTGCAGAAATCCATAAAATTAATGTTTAAGCCAGTTACAGTAAATTGAAAAGCTCTGAAGGCTCTGGTGAGAAATTAACTGTTTCATAATGAAGACACATTGTCTATTAATTGTAACAATGATGAGCTGACAGAATTAGATTAAAAACACACGTTGGGTCTTAAAATGTGTACACAGCATTCTCTGCGTCATTTATTGGTGATGCAGAAGATATGAGAAATCCTCTGATCAACACTATAACAATATGCGATCATTTAACTACAAACTCTTTATAGCCTGTCTTGTGCTTGTTGCGGTGAAAGTTCTGACAGGAAACAGTAAGAGAGATCATATTTCTCCCATATTACCTTCTCTTCATTGGCTCCCTGTAAAATCCAGGATAAAATTGAAAATCCTTCACCTCACATGTAAAGCCCTTAATGACACAGCTCCACCGTCGCCTAAATACCTTATTGTACTGTAATATCCCAGCAGAGCTCTCAGACTGCAGGTTTACTTGTGGTTCTTATAGTTTTCTAAAGCAGAACAGGAGCAGAGCCTTCAGTTATCAGACTCTTCTCCGGTAGAATCAGCTCCCAGCTTAGATTTGGGAGGCAGACACCCTTTAACTTTTACTTTTATGATTAGACTCAAAACTTTCCTTTTTGAAAAAAGGGCTGGCCCCAAAACCATACCCTAGCTGTGCTGCTGTAGGTCCACACTGCGGTGGGACTTTCCATAATGCACTGAGCACCCCTCCTCCTCTTTTCTATCTTTTTTCTCACCATGTGTTGATATCACAAACGTACACGTCACTAACTTTGTTACTTCTTACTTCTGACGTTTGTGGTTTTCCACTTAGCAGGTATCTCCGACTGCACAGTACAAGTTTCTGGTCTACAGTTACTTGTCTGACCAACGTCCCCAGTTTTTGTGTTCTCTTGTGTGCTGTTTGTCAAAGGGACTCTTTAGATTCATTGGAATTTCCATGTATACTTATATAGGATTTTGACTTTAATTAATATCTGTATTAGTCAGGTTGCTATGTATAGGACACTATAGGTTTCTAACCTTATTATTAGAATAATTAGGTAAGTTTGTGCAATAAATGTTATTGTAGGGTGTAAACCTTTGTACATATACGTGCTAGTTAATTTTTACTTTTAAAACACTGTTAGTCTTAATATTCAACTTCAACTTGGAATGAAAGTATTATTTTACTATTGGAAAGCACTTATTGGCTTAATGGTTGTTGTTTCAAATGTGTTGTGTAATTTTTTTTGAGTTTTTAGTGGTATATTAATACAATTATTATTAGTAGTAGAATAGAATAGAATAGAATAGAATAGAATAGAATAGAATAGAATAGAACAGAACTTTATTGATCCCTTTGGTGCAAACCTCAGGGAAATTGTTGAATAGTTAAATAGTGTTACTATTAGTACCATTACTACCACTGGTACTACTAATACAATTATTATTATTTTATTTTATTTTAATTTATTTTATTTTATTTTATTAAAATGTCAGGGTACACATATTTGCCAAAATGGAATAAACAAAGCAACTTAAGTGATAAAACATCAACATGAAAAAAACCCTTTGTATAAATATTATTGAGATGGTATGAGAAATGGAGTGAGCTTAAATAAAGACGAAAATATCAATATATATTTTAATATCTAAAGTAGAAAAACGGTATATCTTCGCAGCTTTTTGTTTTGTGATGACTATGTGATAATTTTATGGTGATTTCTTTTGATGATTAAAACAATAATAATTTTTTAAAAATAATAATATGGCGATAATAAGAGTCAAGACAATCTCGGTCAAACACGTTTTTTCAAACATGTTTTTTCTTTTTGTTTTTTCCTTCTCCCATGTGACGTCACGGAGCCGGAAGTGTGCGCTGCGTGCCTGCTGTTGTTGACACTGCGCACCAACAGCACCTCAGGGACGCTAACGTTTCATACATGTTCGTGTTTTAAATACCAAACTTTACGCTTGTGCCGGCTACTTGTTTATACCGTCGTGTCAAGGTGGTTTTAATTGATCGTTCTGTACTCTGGTTGTCCGTTTACTGTCCGCTGACGGCTGCCAACTTTGCGTCGTAGCTAGCATCGGAGGCTAACCGTTAATGGAGGAAGTTAGCTAATTAGTGAGCCATGGAGAGCAAATTTAAATCCAGCTAATAGAATTACACTTTGTAGGCGGGTTTTAATCCCAGCTAAGTGCGTGAAACTTGTCGGGACAACACTCAAAACAAGGTATATTATCACCTCCTGACTCTTGTTCATTTTTGAGCTCATCAGACAGCTGATTGTTGATGGTTACTGAAGCCAAACGGTACATATTGAACATCTCTTGCTTTTGCTCTTTTACCCTACGCAGATGGCAGTAGAGCTGGATGTGTTCGTAGGTAACACCACTATCATGGATGAGGAAGTTTACCAGCTCTGGTTGGATGGATACACAGGTATGAATACCACCATAGACATATGGATGTCTGGGTCACAGTGAACTGATGAGTATATTTGCTTTTACATAGTTCTGGTGGGTTTTAATAAGGATCAAAACAAATCTGGATTCAACTGGAATGTGACTCAAAACGTAATCTAATGTAGGGCTGGGTGATATAACAATAAAATGTTTCGGTCAATATTGATGATTTTATTGTTAACAATTAAAACCACAAACTTACACATAAATATCAATAAATAAGAATAAAGGAATGATCTTACCTTGATACAGGCAAATAAAGAAGCACATTGCTTACGTGGAGGAGGGAACAGAGTCTTTAATGTTTTTTGATTGCAAAGCTTGTCTGACGAGGGGGAGCCGCTGATCGTAGCCTTCACCAGGAGAGGTCTGTGGATGCAAACAGAGTTGACAAGAGGCGGCAGGCAGCCACTGACTGACACGCCTTAAAAGATGTGCATGGCAGCCAGGTTAAAGTAATGAGGGAGCTCCATTATCTATTAATATAATGGGCTGTTTATTGACCACTGAGAGCACGCTTGGGGTTGTGCAAGCAACTCAGCTTTGCATGTGCGTTATGTGTTCTCATAGCGGTTTGCATTAGATGCATTTAAGTGAAACTATTGATTATTCTATCAAACTATTTTCTTCTTGTTATTGATGGAGTCTCTATCGTTCTATCACCCAGACACAATTGCTGTCTCAAAATGATCAACAAAACAGAAAAACAAAACTTGATTCTGCTACACAATTTACATCAGCAACATCACAGTTTGAATAACCTATTGGTAATATATACATTTCTGAATAGCTTTTGAGTGTCTTGAGCCAAATGTTAGGAAAACCCTCAATGAAGTCTATAGTTTTCTGTATCAAGACTGCAGCATCAGCCTTCATGTCTTGCACAATGAGAAGCCACCAATATGAATTATGAAGTAGGCGCTGATTATTCACAGCACAGCAGTAACTGTGATATCACCTGTTATTACATACATCCTCAGCTAATATGTGTTTTTTAATCCAACAGTGAATGATGCAGTGAAGGTCCGCATGGAGGGAGGAGTAATGGATGAGTGTGAAGCAAGTGCAGATGTTCTGCTGAGTGACACTATGGACCAGTACAGGACTTTCCAGATGTGTGAGCGTCTGCTGCACAGTCCAGCGAAACTGGCCAACCAGCTGCTGTTCCAGATCCCACCCCATCGACAGACCGTTCTCATAGAGAGGTGCAGCAATGATGCTCTCATTCATTCTCATTTAATTATCTCATTGGTTCTTAAGGATTCATGAATCCTTTTCTGGCCCAAACTAGGTTGTTCTTTACTTATGGCATGTATTTATTGCTCAACCTCCTTACTTTACCCTATTCTTGTTTTTGACATTGCAGATAATACTATATATTAAGGAGTTTCTTCTTTTGTGTCTATCCTTGTTTAGATATTATGCCTTTGATGATGCATTTGTTCGTGAGGTCCTGGGGAAGAAACTCTCCAAAGGAACGAAGAAAGACTTGGACGATATCAGTGCCAAGACAAGTGTGACACTGAAAAGCTGCAGACGACAGGTTCTAAGCACTACAGTGATTTTATCATTTCCATTATCAACGAGCAGTTAAACACAGTTACGTTTTGAAACATTGGTTTGGTTGAGGTTCTGCTCTGAATTTTCATATCATAGTGGCTATAATATATAATCATATTGCAGTTGCTTTCCTTAGTTTTGTGTAAATGGCAGGTTTCAACATGTGACCAAACTGATTTTGTAGTGGTGGGTAAAGTTGATTAGTTGTCATAGGATAGCTGATTACAGAGCAAATTCTTGTGCAGGTTTTGCACAAGTCACATTGTTGCAATTTTAGTACATCTCCTGCTTCATATGTTTAATTTCAGTTTGACAACTTCAAACGCGTTTTCAAAGTAGTGGAAGAGCTAAAGGGACCCCTGGTGGAGAACATACGTCAGCATTTTCTTCTCTCTGACAAGCTTGCAAGGTAATCACAGAGGAGAGCAGAGTGCACACTTTCACTTTTCTAAGCATTAGTTTGACTTTACATTTGTTGTAGCTTTTATGATACTTTATTATAGGGTTTTGTAACAACTTTGAACAAAATACAACATGAAAAGGCCAGTATTCAGGATATTTAGCCCACTATCTGATTGTCCTGTTTTATTATGTTATCTCCTATGTCTCCTCTGCTTATTTCAGGGATTACGCTGCCATTGTTTTCTTTGCCAACAATCGCTTTGAGACAGGGAAAAGAAAGCTGCAATATCTCACTTTCCAGGACTTTGCTTTCTGTGCCGGGCAGCTTATCAACAACTGGACAGTTGGGGCCGTTGGTGAGTGATATTTGTTGTTTCCTTTGGCCGCTCTGGTTGCATATGATGTGGGAGACACATATACCGTTTTCCCCAGTTCTGCAACACATTAAGCAAATGGCACTGACGTATCGTCTCTAGGTTTAAGGTTTACAGAGTGGTTAAGTATTAGTGGTAAATCCAAAAAGAATAAAAATGTACAATAAATACTTGAAAGTCTGCAACAAATTTTAAAAAGGACTTAAAATGAGAGTAACAGATATGCTATCTATGCTAATTGTGTTTAATGAATAACATTTAGAGCTTTGTCAGTGCAGCCCACTGACCACCAGAGGTCCTTCAGGTTTTGTGGGTCCTCATCAGAATAAATTTGTAAGTGATGAAGGTTATTTGAGTTACATAGACACTGAGTAATGACACAATAACCAAACTGTTATTGTAAGCTAAAGAGTAGACGCTGCTAATTATATCAAGAAAAAACACAATTTAAGCTGATTTGACAGTGTCTGACTTGAGTTTTCTTTGTAGATAACATGGTGGAAGACATGGACGTCGATCTTGATAAAGAGTTTCTACAAGAGCTGAAAGAACTTAAGATTTTAATCACTGATAAAGATCTGCTGGATCAACACAAAAGGTAACAGAAACACATTCTAAACTCCAGCTTTTGCTGATTACTGAAAAATATTCAGGCTTTCTAATCTCACTTTATTTTATCTCCTCTCTCTTATATGTACTTTCTGTCTCCTCTCTGCTCAGTTTGGTCTGTACAGCTCTCAGAGGAAAGACTAAAGCTTTTAATGAGATGGAGGCTAATTTTAAGGTGACAAACATTAGACCCTCATAAAACCCTAAACATAATCTGTCTGTTCCTTTTAAAGTAAGACGAAATACATTAAAAAAAAAAAATGTAATTATTTCTTTGTTTTTTTTAGAATCTTTCCAGAGGCCTTGTCAACATCGCTGCAAAGTTAACCAACACAAAAGATGTCAGAGACTTTTTTATTGATCTTGTGGAAAAGGTGAGAATTCATCATCAAAGTATTGTTTCTTTTTTTCCCAAGTTGTAAGTAAAGACAGCTCATCCTGCCCAAATTTTCTGACGTCTATGCCAGTTTCTGTCTGCCTTTGAGGCAGTATGATGCAACCTTCACCCATTTCTGTTTCCCCCCCCAGTTTATTGAGCCATGCCGTTCAGACCGATGGACAGCTGCGGACATGAAACTCTACCTCACTCACTACACCAACTCTGCACACATACTTGACACATTCAAGTGAGTTAATGTGCTTTTATTCTCCGTACCTTATCAGGTGGAGCGTGGTTACAGTCATGCCAGCGTTATCAGTTCCCAGGGGTAACCCCTGATAAAAATACAGTCAAGCGCTTTGGAAAACAAAATAATTAACCCTATAAGGATATACACATCAGCAGTTATCAAACGCTGCTCAAGCATGAAGTCGTATGTTGAAATTCTCTCTAAAACTGACGTCCCTGTTCTACCAGTGGGTGTCTCCCTATCTCGCCCATGATTTCTTAAACTGTAGTTACCTTGTTTCTCATGCAAACACTCAGGAATGTAGTTAAGGGTTTACACAGCCCTACACCACTACAAGCTTAACAAAGAGATATTCATAAAAAGAAACATAGACCCCCCCACACTCCCCGCCTTTACACTGGAGGGACAAAGATTGCCTCATTTACTCTCTTCACCCAGATTTCACAATTACAGTTTCTCATGAGACTTATAGTGCCTCTTTGCTCCACTTACTAACTCTTTCTGTCTCTCTTTCTACCCCTCAGACATCAGGTCGTGTGGGACAGATACATGGGCGTCATCAAAAGCTGTATCTTCAAAATGTATCACGACTGAAGCGTTTCTTTCACGGCTCGCCCTTCTTTTCTCCTCGCTCTCCCTTCCGTTGGTTTTCCCCTGACTGAGGCCGTTATTTTGTTCCTTCGTTCCGTCAGCGGTGATGAATTTGCTTCCAGTATCGCTTCAGATCCCCCCCCCCCGTGTCCCTTCAGTGTCTGTAAATTTGGTCTGTAAATAAAATTAGCGTATTTACATCAAATTGGCGTTCTGTTTTCTATTACCATTTAACATGTCTTTCTGCTTTATGTTAGCATTTAATCTGTGGTGTTATATGGAAAAGATGTTATCATTAACCCATCCCAGAAACAGGATTTACTGATCTTGTGGGTGTTGGGTGGAGATAAGAGACAGAAAAGAAAAAGGAGATGCAAATCATGCTGCGAAAGTGAAGATGGCAGATTCGCAAATCGCTGCTTCACAGGACGAGCAGATCGCATATATGATGAACTGAGACTCCAGCCAATGTGTGGGATGTCTGTGTGTGGTCATGGGAATATGGGAGCAACCAAGAGGGGGGCTACAGTTTGTCCAGCGAGGGGGTTGTCAGTGTGATTTTTAACAACATCCCCTGTAATGACAGCTGCCATCTCTGCCACCACACAGACACACAGGGCAGATAAACACCCTGGGGCTAAGTAAAGATTTTAAAACCAAAACACTGGAGGTTTACTTTAAAAAAAAAAAAAAAAAAACTGGAGAAAAATACCACTATTGCTCTGTTTCTAAAAATGGAATGTCTGTTAAAAATATTCACTTGTAAACTTTAATGCAGGCTATGATTTTTTAATAGGTGAAAACCTGCAGTTGTACAAACGTAGCTGCTGCTCCTGCTCCTGCTCATGCCATTTTGAAGAGACTATAATTTGTTCCACGCCGAAGGGTGACCTTAAAGTTTGACATTAAGTTGAGTCAGACTTAAACTAATAAGGACTAGCTTGGGTTAAGCAACATCTTAACCTGTTTGCAACATAGCAGACGGCAAATTTTGCAAGAAAAAAAAAACATTGCCGGAAATGATTCCAAGTGCAGTAATGGATTAGTCATGTCCAAACAGAGAAGAGCAGAGTTGCTGTGTGGGTCAAGAATAATGACAGCCGTTTAGTTTCTGCATTTTATCCCAGAAAGCAACGCTGGTTTATTCTGAAAAATAAGCTGACAAATTTTCCGAGTCGCTCTCCACACACACACACACACTCACTCACACACACACACACACACACTCTCTCTTCCAGTCTCTAATTTTTGTCCACATTCCATTAACTTCTCTCTCCCCAGCTATAAATATCCTGCATGTCAGATTGGACGAGAGCGAGGGCTTCAGTCGCTTTATGGAAAGAAAAAAAAGGGAAAAGATGGGGGAGGTAAGTATAGATAGATGGGGGGTAAGTGGGAAAAGGGAGGGAGGAAAGGGTGGGAGAGCTCGGGGCTTTTGCGGGGGTTTAGTTTAAATGAAACCAGGTGTGTTGTGGGACCAGTAAGAGGGGGCACTGGGTAAGAAGATGGGGGGGCATGTGTGTGAATCTGAGTTGTTGTTGTGCCTGTGATTTGGACGGATTTGGAATTTTGGTATTTGGGCCGCAGACCAGGAATTTGCATCCTGGGGGGTCAGGGAGAGGGGGCTTGGAGAGTGGAGGATGGCAGTGCAGGGGGCCAGAGGGGGGGTAAGAAGGGGCTGTCCCTCTCTCCTCCCTCTCTCTCTTCCTCCGTGTCTCGGGCTCGCTCGCTCTCTCTCTCCCTCCCTCTGCATGTGTTCAGCTGCTCCAGCTGTCGGTCTCCCCACTCACTCTCTCAGGGTCACACAGGCAGGAGTTTCAGGGATCCACTTCTGCACGCCAACTCAGCCGGGAGCACCGCAGCCAGCGCACACTGGTCAGAGGGAGACGCAGAAGAGCCACCGGAAAAGATTCAGCCGTGAGTTTTTCCCTGCCTTTCTTTAACGTCTTACGCACATGTAAGAAGGGATTCGTGTCAAGCAGAGAACTGCTGGACGACTTGTCATGTCTGCGAGCGTTTTTAGGGAGGTGAGATGTACCTCTTACCCACTTTTCTGCTACAGGCCATACACGTCACAGCTGCACCGCTGCCCTGCTCGCTGCTCTGCTCTCTGCTCTGCTCTCTGCTCTGCTCTCCCAGCTGCACTTGGCTTCTGAGAAGAGCCAAGATAACGTGGCTGTGTAGTTTGCTTCTTGGCTCTGACTGTAATAGGGGGTTAGACAGGAAGAGAGGCAATGACTCACTGGGCATGTATTATTGTACTGTATGTTGCAAACTTCTTCCACCTCATCCCTCTTGTACAACATTTAAAGTCAGTGTCACAATCTCCGTCTGGTCACTAGGCGGGGGAAGTTACAGCAAGACGGTTTGGGCGATTTTCTGAAAGACAAACAGGTGCCAACTCGCCCTCTAAACCTGCATGACCTCACAGTGCCTGACTCCTACTACTGACAGTGTGTTTTTATCGCAGTTTACACAGTACGCTCCCCAGAGCTGACACGAGACAGCGTCGTGCTGGTGTCGTGAATCAGGTGGGATTGTAACAGGGAACAGGAAGGAGTGCTGTTCCCCAGAGAGCAGCCCATCATCTCAGCCCACATCGTCTGCACACACTCGTACATCACACACACGCACACTCTTTACACAGAGAGACAGAGCATCACCACCGCTGGGAGCACGAAGCAGCTCAGGAGAACATTTGTTACAGTATGTGAATTTTTCTCTGGCAGGCCCACAATCCATCATTACCTGTAGAGTTTGCAGCAACAGAAGTCAGGCTGTGTGTGTGTGTGTGTGTGTGTGTGTGTGTGTGTGTGTGAGAGAGAGAGAGATGGAGACCCCTTGGTTTGTGGGTTTGCAGGTTCAGTGCCACAGTTGTAACAGAGCGAAGCCGGGCCACTGCGTTCTCAGGCTGCTCCACGCACAGCCAAGCACAGCAACGCAAAGCTAGCTATGTATACACTAATAACAAATGACCATCCTGGGTGTGTGTGTGTGTGTGTGTGTGTGTGTGTGTGTGTGTGTGGTCCAGCTGTGTGTTTTTTCTGGTCCCCATGTGGTCACTTTTATAAGCTGCCTGACGTTTTGCTTGTTAAGTTGTGCTGACTGTGTGAAAGTAAAAATGGGTCAGCCTGCTGTCCTGAGGCCAAGCTATGCTTGATTATAATTATTTTAATATTATTATTTTATAGAGTGGCAATATTTAGCTGTTTCAACAAATTCTGAAACTAATGCTTATTTTCATTATTAGTCAATCTGTTTATCATTTACTTAAACTTATAAATAAAATGTCCATCACAAGCTCCCACAGGCCAAGACGATACCTTCAGATGCATGACCAAAACCTCCAAATACATCATTTACTATCATATTAACAAAGTGCAGAAAAGCCACATATCTGTGACACTTACACCACCAAGTGTTTTACATTTTAGCTTTAAAAATGTCATTTTTTTTGACTGACTTATCGATCAACCAGACAACAGTTCCAGTTCCGGTAAACCTGTGTTTCTCATGGTTAGTGGTCGATGCACCCGCACACTGACCTCCTGCATCAGAGCCACATTCTGACGTCCTCCTACACATCCTGCGGACAGTAGAGAGGTTAGGGGAGCAGTGGCAGGAGGTTTGGCACCAGCTGTCCTCTTATGAGAACCATGGGGGGTTTCCCAGAACCTGATACTCTGGGAACCACTGCAGTGGCAGGGCATCCCAGCTGAGAACTGCCGCCCACATCCTTGCCACGGGCATTCCAGAGGTCCACCACCACTTGATCTCCAGCGGCAGCAGGGTAACACCCATGCATCCCTGCTGCCCACACTCAGTAGCCAGTGAGTGACTGGACCCCGGACTGATGGTCAGTTTGTTTTCGGATGGTTTTAGGTCACATACTTTCTGGTTGTAAGTGGCTGCCGGGCCAATTCAGAGAGGTCACGTATTGCGGCCGTCTGATTGCACGATGGTATGTGTTACCGTCTGAGCTTCCAGGATGAGAGCATGTTTTGCTGCTTTCCACAATGCAAAAGGTCACAAATGGCCAGTGATGTCATCCAACAAGTATTTGAGGGTGTCCAAGTCACCCTGCGGATTTGTGTTTGTCTCAACCTGAAATAAAACAATAAGCAATGTCTGTAAATGTGGCCTCTGGAGTTTATATCAGAGCCTGACTCCATGCACGTAGACAGGCGGTGATTATAACTTTCCCGTCATGTATTTTAACTGGAGCTCGCTCACTTTGCAAACAACACTTGCTTAGAATTTTTGTGTAACTTCAGTTGCCCTGTTTTTTTTTTTTTTACCTTTTTGGTCTGCCAGGGTTGGAAATTTGGTTGATTTGTTTATGTTTAGAGTCAGTTTAAACACTTATAGCCTCTTTTCAGGAACTGAGGGATGGTTGTGTGTCTGCTGGGAGAGAAGCCCAGTGCATCAGAACACTAAACAAACAATACAATATAAATCTACCTTAAATAACACGACACTGTACAGAACACTGTAGAACCACTCTGTGGTGGGAGGACTGCTCTGATCCTGTACTCAGATGAAAGTAACAATACTATATAATCTAAATACTCCATTACAGGTACAAGTCCTGTATTCAATTCATGAGTATTAACAAAATGTGCTTTCAGTTATCCAGTGTAAAAATATCCCGAATGGTGCTTTTCTCCGAGTCTTAGATTGTGTAAAGCAAGATAAAAATGACTCTTTTTTTTTTTCAGGGCATTTGCTGCTCGTTTGTTTCTGTTTGAGTTATAGCTGCATCATTCTTTGAAGTGACCTCACGTGTATTTTGGCAGAGCTTTGCAAACCTTCCAACCTGAGCAGGTCTGATCAGTCCCATAAACCACCAAACATCTGCAGGACATTTAGTAATCCATCATGTTTAATAAGTTACATTTTGTGAGGAACATCAAAGTAGCTACTAACTCAAAGTTGAAGTATGTGATTCTAATCTGATGTACTTTATGCCAAACTCAGCAAATATCTCCTCACAGTCCACTTGCTGTCTGTCTGTTGTGTGTGTGTGTGTGTGTGTGTGCTGAAGAAAATCTGTTGTCCGTGCTCAGCTCTGGTTTAAACTGACCCACACAAATTATTCCAGTGGGCACGTTCAAGCTTGTGGACAGGATGGCGGGGAGATGGGGGGGGCTGGTAGAAGGCAGTGGGAGTGGGAGTGATGGTAAATCTGTCACATGACAGCTATCTAAATATGTCAAGTAGCTGAACTTCAACAAACACTGACTCACAGACTTCGGCTTTAAGTAGGTGGAGAATAAAGTATCCTAAAATGAAAACACTCAAGTAAGGAGCTTAAAAACTGCTTTTCTTTTAAACAGATACATCCCAGCATCTACAGAAATGAGTTTTTTTCTTGTCACAGAGATGAATCAACTTGAAGTTTAATCTCAGAAACCGAAGCAGCTGAGTAGTTGATCTAAAAAAAAAAAATTATGCAAGTAACGTCCAGGATTTATGTGGCCCCACCAACGCAGCTCTGATACACAGTAAACCAAACCTCTGGAGGCAGTGCTCAGCAAGACTGTCATTCCAGTGTGCAGACATAGAGGGCTTTCTGTAAGCAGCTAATATGAAAGTATTTCTGTGATGTTGACTTGGTTATTTTCAGCCGAAGGTTGGAGTACGTCACGATGTTTATGTTTTTACCTGGCAGAGTAATTCATTCCATTTATTCTCGCTGCGATCAAGGGAGAACTGTTCGGTTGACAAACAGTGAACCGAGTCCAAGGAGCTAACTGTTTGTGTTCAGACCGACTGCTTAAAAATTGGCTGAAGCGCTTTTGCTTCAAGTTGATTTATCCATCTCAGCTGTGGGAACAGCTTACAACACAGCACAAGAGAGCTTTGAGACCGAACCAAAACCATTTTGTGTTACTAATGTTGTCTTTTTATGTTTCTCCCCTTCCTCCTCTGTGTCTCTCTCTCTCTGAAATACAGATACCACTTCCTGACTGCTCTGAGCTTCGCAGCGTCTCGTCTTCAGGACACAGCTACCTGTCTGACAGCTGTGTGTGTGTCTGTGTGCATGTTTTACGTGTGTCCCAATCCCCCATCAATTAGCGCATTAGTATGCAGGGTGCTTGTATGTCAATCTTGTGTGTGTGCATATGTGTGTCTGTGTTCCTCCGCAGTGCGATTTCACAGCCACATACAGAAAGTGACACCTACACGGTAAGGATGGATGAACTTCACTCCCTCCTTCTCCTCTTCTCTCACTCCTTTGATTTTATTTGCTTTTTCCATAATGTATGTCACACCTGCCAGTCGATGCTGTCTTTTGTTGAAATGGAGGCCTGAAATACACTCTTGTCTCCTTGTTCAATGTTCCACATCATCGTGTCCCTCTCAGTACTTTATAGTGGCCACTGCTGGGGTTAAATTTGGTTTTAATAGCATGTTTCTTTAGGCCCCAGTTTTTCTTTCCATGCAGGTCACAGCGGTATTTTTTCCCCTGAATGATAATGACCCTTTTTTCCAAACAGTGGCCTGAAATACTTTGTTCTTCAAGTGACATTTGGTTTTCAGGAAAGTAGTTTGAAAAATGTCACAAATCCTTTAACAGAAGCAGACTTCTCGTCCTCTTGGCTCGGCACTCTGACATGAATACAGAGGAAACGAGTTTCTCTATCCCCTGCTTCTTTTTTTTTTCATGTCCCACTACTGGGGATTTATTATGTATTATGAATATATTATGCAACTGCTTGGCTCAGAGGGACTGTTCACATCTTTCTTTCCGTCATTTTCTCACATTCTCTCTCTGCTGCTTTTTGTAGGAATGCACAGATGGGTATCACTGGGACCCTCAGACCGAGCACTGCAAAGGTAAAACTCTCTTTTACCTGCGGTTTTTCTGCTCTCAACCTCTTTTTGTGTACAATAACAGCTTTGATGATCCTCTTCCTCTCCAAGCTCTGTCCTGTCTTTTGAATTAGTTTTTAACAAGCGCCCGCTGTCTGTGCTTCACACCCAGCGAATAAATATCCGTCTCTCTGTCTCCCATCAGACATAAATGAGTGTGAGACTATTCCAGATGCCTGCAAAGGGGAAATGAAGTGCTTCAACCACTATGGCGGGTACCTGTGCCTTCCCCGCTCTGCGTCAGTCATCCCTGCTCCAGAGCCCCCCATCACACCCACAGAAGCCTTCAACCCCTGCCCTGTGGGCTACGAACCGCAAGGAGACAGCTGTGTGGGTGGGTGTCTGGTTTGTGGGTCTGGGGGTCGGAGGTGGACAGGTGGCCACAGGATGAGCGATCATTAAGCATGTCTGTGTGCGTGTGGTTGTGTAAATTTATTGTGTGCGGCCGAAGATTGTGAGGGACAGGTGGCCGCAGCAGGTGTTGGGACTGGAGGCAGCGTGTTGCTGCAATCTGTGTGGGTGTGAGTGGGTCTGAGTCCACGGGAGGCAGGCAGGCAG
>NW_007577770.1:599669-640227 GCF_000690725.1 Stegastes partitus | reverse complement strand
CGAGGACAGCTGCTGGTGTTTTAGGAAAGCTACTTGTGCTGGAGGACGGCGAGGTGTATATCTGGCCTGCATGAGACAGCAAGCGTGACTCAACATGATATTCTCAGCTGTTGGGTGCAAGTGAGGCGAACGTTGCCTTCAACGGTCACACTGGATCTGTTGAATGATGCTGTGGTTGCTCACAATGACCAAGTTTTACATGCCTCTGTTTCACTTGGCCCAGATGTCGATGAGTGTGAGCGAGACGAACACGACTGTCAGCCCAGCCAGCAGTGCATCAACACACTGGGTGCCTTCACCTGCCAGTGTCCTGACGGTTACCGCAAGGTTGGCACAGAGTGCATTGGTGAGATAACCTCAATTCCTCTATTAATTAGTGTGTTGAAGCCTAAATATGAGAACTCAGAGCATTTTTTTTGCTACATGGCCTGTGTTTAGTTAGTTATTTGTACAAGAGGAATGTGAGCATCCTTCTTCTGACTCTACTTCTGCCCCTCAGACATTGATGAGTGCAGATACAGGTACTGCCAGCATCGCTGTGTCAATGTCCCTGGTTCCTTCTCCTGTCAGTGTGAACCTGGTTTCCAGCTGGCAGGAAACAATCGATCCTGCATTGGTGAGTTTCATGATCATTTGCTTAATAATTGTGACAGTACAACTCCACTACAAGTTAAAATCCTGCCTTCATAATCTTGCTTACATAAAAGTATTAACAGCAAAATATACATAAAATATCAAAAGTAAAAGTAATGGCCCCATCAGAGTAATGCTGTTAAGGGTTACATAACAGAATTATTATTGCTGATGTGTGAGGCATTTCCATGAACAAATTACTGACAGATACAAAGAACAGTAGTATGTTTTGTATGCAGACATAATACTACCTCACCTCTCTCTCTGTCCCTCCTCATGACCTGTAATCAATAATTTCCCAGGTCTGGGATAAATAATGTGTTTCTATTCTATTCTAAAAAGCACATTAATGATGAAGCTAACTTCAACGACTATATATACTGGTTTTATAAACTTAATTAGGGATGCAAGAAACAATGTCGTTCATTAATGACTTTATTTTCCAAATGACTGATTAGTTTGAGGCAGTGATCCTCATGTGAGAAACTGGAAAAATTGTCCTCAATGTTTGCTTTAAAAAATCACATAAAAATGTCATTTATTATCAGGATTATTGCAGATTATTTTTTTTATGTCAAATGACTGTGTTGTTTCAGCTGATTATATATTTTGGTTGTGAAATCTTTACTTTGTTGTAGACTGTAGTTAGCGGCAGTCGTAAAATAAATATGGATTCTGTACTAAACTAAGTGCAATATTTTCCATGTAAAATGTTGTTGAGTATAAAGAAGCAGAAAATAAAATCAGTCATTCACAGTCAAACAAGTCAGACAGGTTTTGAGCTTCAGGTGTCTGACAAAAATTAAAGGCCTTAAAAAACTTCTTAAACGTTACTGTGGGAAAAGAAGTATTGTATTAATGTTGAAATAGGTAATGACTACAGTTGAGAATTATTTATTAGTATTATTATCATTTAAAGGCTTAACAATGACAAACTCATCTCATCTGCTACAAGCACATGTTGCTTTGATTTGAGGGCATTTCGTTGACTACACAAGGCTAATTGGTGCACAGATGTGCAGTTTGTGACGTCATCTTTTTTCAGCAGAGCCCGTCTTATTTTAAATAAGTGTAACAAAACTGTTTCAATTTTGGCAGAAAATTGAGTTGATGTTGGACCTTTTTACTCGTAGCTGATTGAGAAAATATGTTTTCAGAGACTTTCAGTTTATTGGAGCTATCATTCAGATTTCTGCGTTCAGTTTTAATATTTGACCCAGAACCTATAAAAGCTTTTTGGACTCTGTGGTCAGTTATGCAGCATTTAAAGTTTATAACGACAATGTGTTATGAAATCTACCCTCCCTGCTTTCAGATGTGAATGAATGTGAGATGGGTGCCCCCTGCTCTCAGAGGTGTTACAACACTTACGGCACCTTCCTTTGTCGCTGTGATCAGGGCTACGAGCTCGGGCCTGACGGCTTCGCTTGTAACGGTAAGAGACCTAGAAGTGTGATAGTACGTGCTCTCCTGCTGCTTTCTCCCCCCTTTTTCTCTTAGACAATTAACAAACCCTGAACTGTGTAACTCGTCAGACATCGATGAGTGCAGCTACTCCAGCTACCTGTGCCAGTTCCAGTGTGTCAACGAACCAGGAAAGTTCTCCTGCGTATGCCCAGAAGGATACCAGCTGCTGGGCACCAGAATGTGCCAGGGTAAGCACACCCGCCTCCGTTTCCTCCTGAGACCAACACCTTCCCCTCTGTGCTCCCTGAGTCAGTTGATTCTTAGACAGCAGCTCTGTCTTGCCGTGTTCAGTCAAACATCTTGAGCTGTTCGTCCTCTGCAGATATAAACGAATGTGAAACAGGCGAACACCAGTGTACGGAGGCGCAGACCTGTGTGAACATCCATGGACGATACCAGTGTGTGGACAACAACCGCTGCCAAGACCCTTACGTACAAGTCTCTGAGAAGTGAGTGACACCTCGTGAAAGCTTCAAACACAAACACACACTTCCACACACCTTTTCCCAATTACGCAAATATGTGTTGGCCATCAGTGCAGAATATAATCAGCCCCTGTGCTGAGTATGGCTCAGACTGCAAGATTGCCCCAATTACTTTTTCCACATATGAATCCAACTTTGCAACATTTTCTTTTGAACGAGCTCCAGCGCAATAAGAAAACTATTACAGCTGTGCGAACAAGTGCTGGCTTGGTAACAGGTGTGGGCCACTATTAACATATCCCAGATGATTTGGTGATATAAAATGTGTTTTCGACAAACATGAGGGAAAATGGCTACTGTTCAATATGTGTTTAGATTTTTGGAGAACTCTCCTCTCAGTCATATTACTCCATCTGCTGGCTGAGTTGTGAACTGCCATTGATGTCTTCCTGGACCAAGTATCACTATTAAAACATTTAATGTGATTATTTGACTCACCCTGGTTGTCTCCGCATCTCGTTGTGCGCTTCCAGCCGCTGTGTGTGTCCCGTCAACAAGCCGGCCTGTCGAGAGTTGCCCTTCTCCATCGTCCACCGCTACATGAGCATCACCTCGGAGCGCTCCGTCCCCTCCGACATCTTCCAGATTCAGGCCACCAGCGTCTCTGCGGGGGCTTACAACACCTTCCGCATCCGCTCCGGTGACGAGAACGGAGACTTTTACATCAGGGTGAGAACTCTTGTATGCAGCATAGAGAAAAGTGTGATGAAGAACTGATCTGATGATTGTAGGTTTAGTTTACTGGGACAGAACCTACAATCACAGTGAGGTCTTTTAAGCTCATAGTGCACTAACTGAAGGCTCCAGTTTTATTTAGGCCTGAACAGAGATATCAGAACAACACTGACCTAAACATGGGACACTGGTGAGTTATCAAGAATTTCCTGGAACAGTTAATAAATGTGGTTGATGAAACTGCACTAAAATGCTCCCAAAAAGTTATTTCTCCTGTCAGAGAAGAGCCTTAATGTCACATGATAGTGTTGTGGATGTGATAGATGCTTTTGATTATTATATCAAAATGCTACTTCTCATTATTGACAACCATACAAACTCTTGTTTACTGATACTTACACGAGTGAGAAGCTAAGCAGCTTCTATAAACAGGCAGCACTTAGGATATAGTCAAACACATCTGTATGGTCATAATCTCTGCTTTGTCAAGAGAAAAAAATGTGCAAAGTCAGTTAAATCTCATAGAAAACACAAGTTTTGTTAATAAAATGTCTGTCAAAGTCTTTTTTTTTTTTTTTTTTTTAAATGTCTAAGTAATGTCTAAGTAACTTTCTCACTGGACTGTGTTTTTCTAACTCAGTTTAAAGGTATTTAAAGCTACTTTTATACAGTCAGGGGACCCATGAGAGACAAAAAAAACCCCAAAAATCAAGTCAATAATAAGTCGATAATACACAGCAGAGATATCACAACTAGAGCAAGCTCCAAAAAACTCTGGATCCCAAATTTCCCATAATGCAGCCCTGTCAGATGGTATTTCCTGGCTCAGAATAGGCCTTTGGGGGGTGACACAGATGACAGCAAGCACGATCAGTCTGCCTAAAATAACAGCATTAAGTCTGTGGTACCTTATTTAACAGAAATCTGTGCATTTCTTGTTATTTCTTACTATTTATTGAACAAAACATATCTCTTACGATCAAGTGAATGCAGTCCCTGTTTGGAGGGTGACATAAAATTCCTCTTATGCAGGAGAAAGTCTGCATAGTAAACCCCCTTGCCCTGTTAATGCCAACACATACAGTATAAAAGGCAGGCCTCCTGTTGAAAATGTCAGATCTCAAGCTCATAACCCTGATGACGAGTTCCCCAAAGCCACAGAAAACAGAACTACGACTGTTTCCACAAAATGCTCTCCCCCCGTCAAGTAAATTCATCTAAATTTGACAGCTTTGATATGAAACCTGTAGCCAGTAGAACCAGTCAGACCTCCTTGTGTGCAGCCTGACATTTCCCTGACTCTTCTACCTCTGCACCATCTGTCAGGACAGAACAACTCACACTCTTATCGTTTTGATTGGTTCATGAACTTTGTAATTTCCAGCAGAGCTGAGCCGAATGTGAACCTGAGCAGATTTTTAATCAGCCGGAATAAATGAAAACATCTGTGTGGATACGCAAGACCTTTAAAAAAGTCACACCACCTACATGAAGATTATAATTCTTTTTTTTGCCAGAAAACATTTTGACAAGTACAAAGGCTCTGTTCCAAATCACCTTCTTTATATTTTCATTTTCAGTATGTGCTGAAGCTGCATTATAAATATGTACTTTTGCAGGCAGATAGCATACAGTGGGGACATAATACTTCATCATGACACTGCACTTTAAGCTTTGACAGTTTGGCTCATGTATCTGTCGCAGAGAAGTGAGCTGTCAGTGTCTGTACGCTTTTGGCATCAAGCTTGTTTATATTTGTGTGATATATGATGTGTCTTTCTGTGCAGAGGATTGTGGGTCAGAATGGCCAGAAAAACATGTTTGCTTACATACTGCAAAATGTGACTAGATGTAGTAGGACATTCTGGTATTTTTGACATACTGCATTTAACATTCTATGCATTGGGATATGCTGAATCTTTTTAGACACACTATAGTGTATGGTTGTGTGGTTATCAAAACGCACCGTAAACGTGACCATGGCTGTACTCCATGTTGAAGCTTCGGTTTCAGGGTGCTGGTATTTTTCATGTTGGCTCACTGACACTCTGAAGCAGAACAGAGCTTTGGCTAATGGGATCGTCTGCTGCGATGTCCTCAGTAACATTTGTTCTGTTTTCTCTAGCAAATCAATAACATCAGCGCCATGCTGGTGCTGGCCCGCGCTGTGTCGGGGCCCAGAGAGTACACGTTGGACCTGGAGATGGTGTCGGTGAACCCTCTGGTCAGCTACCAGGGCAACTACCAGACCAGCTCCGCCCTCAGACTCTCCATCTACGTCGGGCCGTACACCTTTTAAAGGAGAGGAGTGGAGGGACACAGTGAGAGGGAGGTGGAGAGAAACACAGATGCGAAAAGAAGCTGTAAAACAAAAGAGGCGGATGCAGTTCAACCAGTCACTGTGATGTTACACTAATAGCTTTTTTACTTAGTCGACCAAAGAAAGTGACATTTTTCTGTCAGCCCATATTATGTGTAAAAATATACATGCAGTACAATATACAAACACATTGTAGCAGCAGTGTCCCACAGATCAATAGCAGCCTTAAATAATTAGTCCGACAAAGTTGTTCCCTTGTGTTTAGTCTGAAGGTCTCCTGTTATAATGTTTACTGTTATTTTGTACTTTCATGATCGGATCCGGCAGCATCATTCTGTGGTCAGTGCGTATAAAAGGGATGTAACTTCTTTTTGTCACATCTGTTCAGGGTGATAACAAATCTGTGTGACATATTTTATTTCTGCCTTCAGGTGGAATGATTCACGCCCGGCGTCACTAGATTAATGTTTTCACCAGTTTACATCCTTATCTTCGGTTCGCCTCTGTTTGTCACTTTATTCCTGTCAGCCTTGTTTCCTGCTGACAGACGTGATTCAGTAACCACTCACATCAGACCTCAGCACTCACACTCCTCCTTCACCCTCCACTGTTCATGCCTATGTTCCAGCTCTCCATCACTGCCGTCTCTAGGTTTGTCACATTGCTGATTGTGTTGTACTTTTTTTTTTATTTTTTATTTTTTAAAGATTTGAACCCAAATAAAACAATATACCTTCCATCCATGTGTCGCAGTGAAATTAAATGCAATTTAGTTATTATGCAACATCCATCACTCCATAAGTGCTATTAGTAAAATTAGTAAATCAATTAGTTGATCAACAGAAAGGTAACTGACTAATTTCGTAAGGATTTGCTGCTTTTCAAAAACACTAGCTATGGTAAATGTACTTTCTCAGTTGTTAGTTACAGCTATAACATTAATTAAAATGCATTTGTATAGAAGCCAGATGTTACTGTTATGTGACGTGGACCTATCAGTAGACTCCGCAGGCTCAGAAAGATCCTGCAGCTCTTTAACCAGTTAACCAGATGTGTGTTACCCAGACCAACCAATTAGTCTTCATCCTTGACATTGTTTCGCTTGTAAACCCCAAAAATTCAAATAAGTCATAAATTTGATCATTATGTCACCACTTCAAGTCTGTTTTTGGGTCTGATATGGGCTCAGTGTTGCCTTTTGTGGCTATTGGTGGAAAAACACCAACTACAGCTGCTGTTTTCACCAGACACTGCATATAACAGATGGATGTAGCCACTTGTTGGTTTGTACTGTTTTAGCTGTGGCCATCTTGGTCATATGAAACCGAATGTGATGAGCGAGAAGGGGATCTGACTGAGAACAAAAAGACATTACAGATGCCGATACAGTAGCAACTTGTCAGTCACACTTTTAAACATGCCCTGCTTTATCATCTATTGTACTCTAAATGTGACCATAATTTACTAAATAGACATTCTGCTGCACTAAAGGGGCCAATAAAGTAGTGATTGAGACTTTAATTTGTAGGCAAAAAAATTGCAGCTCTTGCAATCTGGATATTGTTCTTGGTCTTACTGTGATTTTGGTAACACTAACATTAATTGTTGAGCCCTGGTAATGAGCCCATTATGGCTTGGTGCGCCACCAGGAAGCAAAGAAGACACATCACTAGAAAAACTTAACTGGACAAATGGGGCCTTCAAATTGTATTTTTGGGATTTACATGAGAAAACACTCCAAGAATGAAGACCACCTGATAAGTATGTCAGGTTGACTAGGCCCCCTCCTTTATTAAAAAGCAGAAAACTGCCACCTGGATCCTCGGGGACAGTCTTCCTCTCTGTGGATGAGATGGTCCTGAACAGGGTAAGCTGTGCTCACACTGAACGCTCTCCAGACCTGACCTAACATTCCTTTAAGCTGCCATTAAATTGTACTTTCACGCAAGGAAAGAGCAGATACTGTGCAGTGTAACCCAGCTTTAGAGCTACATTGCATCTGCTTGGGCTAAACATCAATGGCTGGCCCCACCGGCTTGATACGCCGTTTTATCCGAGTGCCATGTAGTGCTCAGTAGTCCATCCCTGCTTATCTACCTCCATTCAGTCTCACAAATTCCCACTGGCTGTATCCACATCATTCTCTGACCTAATGCAGCTTTAAAATGTCCCTGAAACCTCCTCTCAGCCAAAGCAAAGAGCAGCAGTCCACCTGACATCACTGCTTATCTGGTGTCACCAGTCGTAGCTGCTTTCTGTCGCTGCTTTAAGATAAGTTTCATGGATTCCGTCCCTTGACCTGTAATATCAAAGAAAAGAACATGGTTTCATCTGAGTTTGTGTAAGAACAGTAGTGCAGGCAGGTTTACAGGGTCATCAGGCGGCACCTTCTCTGTAGCTGCTGCTTCAGTGAACTGGGCCACGACACAGAGAACGACTCAACAGTATGACTGAGCGTCCCAGAACCACCTCCTCTTTATCTGCTCCCACACATTAGGCACGAGCCTCCCCGGCAAGGTACATGCTTCTGTGTACAACATCATGAATTCTGTCCTTTTCTAAACCAGCTCCGTGCTGTAACGCCACCTTAAAATCACCTAGCTGAGGAGCACATTTGGCAGATTAAACTTCCCTAAATTAGGAAGGAATGGCTGCAGTTTAAATTAAACAGGACTGAAGCTCTGTTGCTTTCTGTTCTATTTTTACAATCACAGCACTTCACTAGAGCGCTAACTGATTCTCCTGACCCACAAAAAATGAAGGAAAAACAGAGAGAGAGCGAGGAAAAAGAGAGAGAGAGAGAGAGAGGGGGAAGCCCTTATTTCACAGTCCACTGCTGTTTTCTCCACCCAGTCCTACACACAAACACACACAATCACACCACACACACCTCCCATCTGTCCTCACTGGGGGGTGATGACTCACACATGGTCTGTTTTATGTAATCGGAGCATTCAGCCTTCAGCCGCCAGGAGGCAGCACATCCCGCGGATCTCCTCTGCAGCAGCAGCAGCAGTCCAGGAATAGCAACAACCTGAGGAGACAGTGTTGGTTTTATAACCTAATTGGCTATTGAGCCTACATTTTCTCCCATTTTCCACGAACTCATACACCTGTAGGAGGGAAAAACTGACGGCAACTTTGTCTACTTTTTTCAAACAATGTACTATACAGAAACTTTCAGGCTTTGAAATGTGTTGCAGTACAGTTTTTTTTCTTGCATAACTTGGCTTCTTGTGACGATGGAGAGCAAAGATGACAGAGCCTGGTGACGGTGTTAAAGAGTGCAGTAGGGTAGGAGGATGTGTACGTGTTCACATTAGGGGAGAGCAACTCTGGCATTTCCTGTTGTCATTCAGAGAGAAAGGAAACCCGACTGAAGCAGAACGACACTGTCATGGATGAATTCCTCAACAGGACCGAGGGTCAAGGTGTCAGACAGCCCCAGGGCTTCACCTGCAACATATCACTGACTGAAAGACAAATCTGCAACAAAGAGATGCAAGATGATTACAAAGACACACAAAACAATGACAGAGACCCACAAAATGACTAGCAGTCAGTGCAAAACAACTATACAGGGATATAGAATGATCACAATGACTTGCAAAAAGACAGAAAGAGATGGGAAATGGCCAAATATACATGCAAAATAAGATTCAAAACAGCTAAACATAGAGACAAAGAGATATAAAACAGCTAATATAGACACTAACTAACCACAAAGACTTGCAAAACAACCATAGACTTGCAAAAGAGATTCAAAATGACTAAAAGAAGGTGCAAAGCAACCTTACAGGGATGCAGAATGACCACAAAAATATACAAAAACACCATAAAGAAATTCAAAATGACTAAAAATGGACACAAAACAACCTCAGTAAGAAAAGGTTAAGAATAAACACTAAACCACAAGCATATCCCAGCCGACTTAGGGTGAAGGCAGGGGACACCCTGGACAGGTCGCCAGTCTATCACAGGATTATACTTAGAGACAGACAACTATGCACACTCACATTCACGCATACGGACAATTTAGAATCACCAATTAACCTCAACATGTTTTTGGACTTGTGGGAGAAAGCCAGAGAACCCGGACAGAACCCACACTGCATGGGGAAAACATACAAACTCCACACAGGTTTGTGTCCCCCACCTGGACATAAACCGGCAACCTTCTTGCTGTGAGGCAACAGTGCTAACCAACTATGCCACCTTGCAGCCCCTGCAAAACAACCACAAAGAGATATAAAAAAATACTAAAAACAGGCGCAAAACAACCACACAGGGACACAAAATGAGTACAAAGACACAAAAAAAGACAACAAAGAAGCGCAAAATGACTGAAAATAGATGCAAAACAACCAGAATAAGATGCAGAAATGGCTAAAAATAAACACTAAACCACAAGGATACATCATAAATGGGAAAAGATTGACACAAAATGACCATAAGGAGACATAAAACAACCCTAAAGTGAAATGAAATCACCACAAAGACATCAACAGCTAAAACAGACACTAACATTTAAAGGGAAGCAAAACACCAGAGATGAAATACAAAAAGATACAAAAAGATTAGAAAAATGACCAAAATAAGACACAAAATGAGCGCATTTGTGTATCTTCTTATATCTTTTGCAGTTTGGGAGTCCTTTTGCTTTTGTAGGAAGGATGGAGGGCCTTTTATATGTAAGAGCACAGGTGTTCAGTGTCTCATAATCCGTCCATGGACACTGCAAAAGCTCAGATTGCACGCAGGACAGTGTGTGAGTGTTTGTGAGAATAGTAATGCAAGTGGAAGGATCCAATAACGCATTTAAAACGTGTGCATTAGTGGGTCTGTGTTTGCATCCACTATCTGCAAGCATCTGCTTGTATTTGTGTTTATGTGTTTAAATGTGTGTGAGTAGGATGGTGTGTGTGTGTGTGTTGGGTGTGGGTGTTTGCATAGGAGAGCATGTATTTGAGAGTGGCAGTGCCCACACAAAAGAGTAGGAGGAGTGTTTGGGGTGGCAGAAGGGAGTGTTTGAGTGCCTGGGCCTCAGTTTTTTGGCACCTTGGCCGGAGTATGATCTCATTTCTGGGCAAGCCGTGCCCTGCAGGCCGCAGAGGGGGGGGGGGGGCGATTTGTGACCGGAAACACCAGCGAGTCCAGTGCAATGGAACAAACATGGCGGACAGAAAGGACACGTTGAACCATAATTTTCTGTCCCTCAAATGGAGACATGTTGCCATGATGGAGGAGCAATCTCTTCCCCTTTGATCTCCTCTCTGCTGCATTACAGAAAGCCCTCAACGACTCCCCCTCCACTACACTACAATGCAGGTATTATATTTATGAATGAAAGAGCGAGGTGGAGTGTCATTTCCCTCCACCCACAACCCCGAGCAGCGAGATTAGTTCATTAATGAAAAGAGCAGGCAGTGGAATCTGCAGGACATGAAAAACAGGATGCTCAGTAGAAGTAGGGCTGAGTGATTAGAGAGTGTAAATTAGTGAGGGCAAGAGGCAGGAAATGGACCTCTCCTGTTCATACAGACACTCTGCATACAGTATATATAGATATATGGAGAGAGGTTGATCATCGGGGGTGGACAATTACAAAATACAACAAACAATCGCATCAGTGACTAATTTAAAAAAACAAGGCACACTTTATATTCAGCGTGTACACTGCATTTCACAGCCAACTAGTGTTTTAAACTGTGTTTCAAAGCATGAAGAAATAAAGAAAACTGTCCTGCAGAAAAATAAGGGAATAAACTAATAAAGTCTGTGTTTAAATTGAAGGTATACTAAAACCTCTCTCTGTTAGGAAATAAAACAGCCAGAACACGGTTTGCTTTGAATAAAATGCATCAATTTGCATCACTAATGATATTTGCTGCAGCACTTTTTTATCATCAGCTCTTGAGCTGTATTTCCCAGTCAGTAGTACTTGGAAGGACAGCAGAGTGGATTGGTTGATTTAAAAGAATAGATGATATGATGAGAAAGAAAAAACAACAACAATGTGTTCAGATGCAAAATAAACACCAAAAAGAAATAAAATGGTGAAATTAATCTTTAGTCTATTTAATGATTATTTTGGAGGCCTGAGCTTGTGGTGCTGTTGAGCTGTACTACCTTATAAATACAGACAGATGTTTGTACTAGGTCGCTTACTATTAGCATAAATGAGATGGATTAAAAAATAGAAACATCTTGACGTTTAAAGCAGCATCCTCCAACACATCGCTGAAACAGCTTCAACAAGGATTGGACATTAAAACTGACATTTAAATGACAGTCTGCAGCTGTCAACCTGATGCTAACACTAGCATGTTAATATGGCAGTGCTAAAATACTGAAATTTAGCAGGTAGAATGTTAAACATGCTAACTAATCTTAGGTCAATCTTAGGCTAAGGCTGATGGGATTGTTACTAGTTTTATAGGTTTTGGGAGAAATTCTGTTTGACCTTGTGATCGATTATTTTTATTGTTTTTTCTAAGTAAGAGGATTATGTAAGTGACAATTTATCCTCCAGTGGGGATCATCAACGTTTGCATCATTGCCTGTATAGAAGAGTTGGATGTAACCACAAGGACGTCACCCATTTTGAAACCTCAAGTTTGGAATTTGGTCCACATCATCTTGGTCCTTTGAAACCAGACATTAAGAACAGTGGATGGATCTGACCGAGAATCTGATGAAACTACGTACATTTGTACAGCAGGGACTTGTGAATCACAAGACAGGCCTAGAGCATACCCTGCTATATCATCTATTTTATTCTAAATGAGGCCATCATTTACAAAGTGAGCATCATGCTGTATTGAAGGAGACTTAAAATCAAGCGGGATCTTCTGGGGTTCAGCAATGAAGCCAACACAGAGGTGTCAAAAAATGCAGTTCCGCAAATGACCACTTGAGGCTGGCTCTAAAAGTAAGTCAGTCCCTATAGACTCTCATATTAAAAAGTTCATTTTTATAGCAGAAAAAAGATGTTTACAGCCTGATACACAGAGTATTTTTAGTTCCCTGTTAATGACTACTGTACAGAGAAACTCACCTGATTAAACTGTACTCGGACTTAAAGATATGCATAACTAGGGCATAGCTGGTTTGATTGATAGGTCAGTCCATAGTCCAGAGGTGTTTGCATGATCTACCTCAGCTCAACTCTCACTCCACTCATTGCTCATTTTTCGATTTAGCTGAGGGTGAGCTGAAGTCAGGCACAAGATGGCAACGGTTGACAACAATGAGCTTCAAAACGAATCTTCAGGAAAACCTAGAGGCAACATAACAGAGGGTTTGTCCATCTTTACATTCAGTCTTTCGATTAAACTAGCAACTGAAACCATAAAGTCATTAAGAAAATGTTTACTGAGGTAAAAAATGAATTAAGAGGCAGGGCCATTTTCTCAGAATTTTAAACAACGTGGCTTCTTTTTGCAACCCAAGGAGTCGCCTCCTGTCGATTAGGAAAAAATGCGGATGAAGGCACTTCAATGTTAGCTTCACTTTCCAGACCTGAACTCTACATCCATCTTTTACATCCGGTCTATAGTCTGTACCCAGTTTCATAGCAATTCATCTAGTAGTTTCTGAGATATTTCAGTCTCAACAAAAGTGGAGGACAGACTGACTGATGCCAAGAGCACCAATAAAAAAAACAGGAGGCAATTACATTTAAATCTACTGGGACTCAACACTCTTCATACATTTTCAAACATATACTGGCATCTCTTCCTAATGATCGAACGCATATCAGAGCAGATGTGACCTCCACATATCACACAGGAGCGTAGCTACATGTGAAATGGTCCCTACGCTGTAACAGCCTATAACAGGTGTCATTCCTTGTTAGCTCTGGAAATAATTAGCTTATCAGTCTGCTGCAATTACAGGTTCAATTGCTGGGTGTGTTCATTACCTCAGGTCAAAGCAATCTCCTACGAACACCCTGGGAATTTAGTGCAGGGTATCACAGAGAGCAGGATATTGGGTCACATGCCAGTGATTAACAACAGTGTAATTAAAAACATGACTGTGCAGCAGTCTGACAGGATGACTGCACACGTCACATGCACTGACTGAAGCGTATGTAGAGATGCAAACAAAAACACAGACACCCCCAGATGCACCTGAACATCTTTATCTAACGGTGTCATTCAAACAAACAGAACTTAAGCTGAGAAGTTGGATGTCATGAGGACTGTTTGAGACAGATTTATACAAGGCTCGAAGCTAGACCCATGCCTACTTTACTTTCAGTTTCTTTACTCGTTGCGTAAATGTGGTTACCAAGAGACGACAACGTGTTGCTATGGGTGTGTGGGTGTAGAGCGGCAAAAGGGACCAATGCTGAAAAGACATTCAGCCCTGAGAAAAATAACAGAGAAGAAAAACTGAAAGGTATGCGAATGCCAGGGAGCACAAGGCTGGAGAGGAATTCTGTGAATCACAAAACACAAACTGATTGTGAAACAGATATTTGGACAGCTGCTGAGGATTCAAATAAAAAATTAAAAATTAAAAAAAACAGCTCACTGTGGAGTCACCAGTGGTGGAAAGTAACTAAGTACATTCACTCAAGTATTTAAAGGCAGTTTTAAGGTACCAGTACTTTACTTGAGTACAGTTTTAGATGGTTTTTAAACAACACTAAATCAGCTATTGAATCAAGATTAAACTACACAGCAGTGCATAAAGTCATTAACATTAGCCTCAGCTTTGGCAACATTAAAGTGATGCTTATCAATAATCAATCCCAGTCCAATTAAATAATAATGACCATCAGAAATGGGTTATACTGCATAGATTTACATCTATTTTTAGCACTTTTTATTTAGCTGCTAATATATTTTTTGATTGCAGGACCTTAACTTTACATCGTCTATCACTGGGTCTCACCAGGCAGTGATAACAACAAAAATCCTGCACTCAAAAACAGGAATATCAAAAGTAAAAGCATTTTGACATTCAAACTCTCGCAGCTGGTCGAGATGGAGTTTTAAAGGGGCGATAGACAAGTTTCATTTTTGCTTTAACTTGTCGTTTTGAAGTAAACATTGATTACATAATCAGAATCAGGTTTGGCCACCATCTCCCCCATGTCTGACAGCAGTTTAAGAACTTAAGAAAGTTGCAATTTAGGCCACAAAGAACAACCAGAGTAATTGTGGAAACTCTCCCTGGTAAAAGAAAAAGAGGCCTGTTGTTGGAGAAAGAGGGCAGAAGAGTGAAATGAGGGATGGATCTGACTGAGAATCTGATGAAACTATGTACATCTGTACAGCAGGGACTTGGGAATCGTAAGACAACCCTGAAGTATACCCTGCTATATCATCTATTTTATTCTAAATAGTACCATCATTTACAAAGTGAACACCATGCTGCATTGAGGGAGACATAAAACTAAGCAGAAACCTCTGGGGTTCAACAATGAAGCCAACACAGAGGTGTCAAAAACTGCAGTTCCATAAATGACCACTTGAGGCTGGCTCTAAAAGTGAGTCAATCCTTGTCGAGTCTCCTGTTAAAAAGTCCATCTTTATAGCAGAAATAAAGACGTTTACAGCCTGATACACAGGATATTTTTAGTTCCCTGTTAATGATTACTGTACAGAGGGAGATTAAACTGTACTAGGACTTAAAGCTATGCATAACTAGGGCGGGCTTTGACTTAAAGTAAGACAGGTTTTCAGTGGATGGCGAGAGCTGCAGGACTTAAAAGATATCAAAAAACTCTATTTTTTACTCTGTCTGTATCATAGCCCTGAGATCATGGTTTCTATGTTAAAATGGGATGCTTATCCTAATTTCTTGTTTTGGACAGTAGCCAGTATGTTAGCGGTAGTCATTTCGCTAATGGGACCATGAGTAGCCAAGAAACCAACACGGTGTTGATCATTTCATGTCCTGTGTTGTTGGTATTTGCAGGATAATGCACAGTGATCCAGTCTATGTGACAGCAGCCCCAACAGCATTACCAACTGCAAACATAAGAGGAGCTTGACAAGGTTGTCCGTTATTCCCTTAACTACTAGTTCCCAAAATAGGGGCCCGGTCCTCTAATGGGGCACAATATTAAATCTGAGGGGTCATTAGGTGATTAATGGGAAAGACTTCTGCTGCACAATTTAAATATATATATATGTGTGTGTGTGTGTGTGTGTGTATTAACATTTCTTTAATCTTTGCTTTTTTTACCCCTGAAATGTGAGACAGTTTTATCCCTTTGGAGGATGTCTGTAAAGATTCTCAGTCATCCAGGTCCTGGTTATTCTGGTAGATTAATTGTAGCAACTGGACTTGCTTGAGTTCCTTGAAGACGTTTCACCTCTCATCCAAGAGGCTTCATCAGTTCTGACTGGATCTCCCAACTGGTCAGTCAGAACTGATGAAGCCTCTTGGATGAGAGGTGAAACGTCTTCAAGGAACTCAAGCAAGCCCAGTTGCTGCGATTAATCTACCAGAATTCCTTTGGAGTTACAGAAATTAAACCACCTGAAATGTTTAGACATCTTAAACATGACAAGCCCTCAACAAGGTCCCCCTAGAAAAACAATCAGCCTGGGAGCACAGCTTCATGGCTCTGCAGGAGATGGCCATCTGGGTTGCTTAGGCCACTGATTTACAGACTGAAATATCTCAACATCTACTGAATGAATTGACATGAGAAATTGCAAAGATGTCGATGATCCCCCCTAAGATGAATTCTAACAACTCTGGTGGCTTTTCATACAGCGGCATCATCAGGTCTAACCTTCAAAGTGTCCAATACTTTGATTCATGGCTAAATAGCAATAACAGTCCCATCAATCTCAGTTGTGCTTTATGATAAGTGATAGTCACAAAATGTTGGCATGCTATCACGCTACATTAATATACTGAACATGGGAAACATTATAGGTTTGCTGCATGTAAAGTAATATTCTCTAAATAGCTGTCAGTAATTAAAAAGTTAAGTATTTCCAGCTAGAATCTAGTGGAGTAGAAGTATAAAGTAGCGTAGAATGTTCATATTTCTTAAGGTTCAAGTACTGTAATAAAGTAAATGTATTTGTTTACATTCCCCCAATGTCCACAGGAACCTTTGCATCCTCCCACAAAACAGTAAGCTACTCCTCAAACAGATAAAGTCCTTATGGCCAGTAAGACAACAATAAACCTCTCATCCTCACAACAATCAGGAAGCTAGGAGATGACTTATTTCTAAACCTGCTTTTTAACAGGCATTTCTAATTTAGAGTTAACACGACAATGGCAAAAGGATGTTTTTCTAGAAAAGGGTTCATCTGTTACCTGTTTTCCAGCTTGTCAACACCACACAGGGTCTTGTGTGTCTGTCAATGTATTTTTGGAGCGCTATAGATAGACATCAGGCCTCAATGGGGCAAAATGAACAACAAGCACATCTGATAGTAATTGACCCCATCCATTCATGAATCAGCCCAGAATGAATGGATCCGGGAAAGTAGACCACATAGGGCGGGAGGGAAAAAAATGAAGTAATGACAGTTATGTGAGGGGAATCATGTGATTGGTTTCAAAACGTCGTGTCAATAGAGATGTATTTTGAGCAACGTTGCACAAGGACAGTGAAGGAAAAGCGGACAAATGGATCAAGTCGAAGAAAAAACTGAGTACAAATCCATTCAATCAGTTCCTTCCTCCCTCACTTACATCAGTCCACTCTCTACTTTTGTTACGCAACACCTCGATCTACCTGCTCCTCCCGAATACATGTCCGGGTAAGATATACGAGCTTGAGCTGAATGTAAAACGCATCTTTGTCTTCTGCCCAGTTTTATCTATACTTGACCTTCTGTCTGACAAAGAGGCTGAGAGTTATTCGAGGGGTGCGGGACGCAGAGGGGGGAAACAGGGGAGAGAAAGGCGAGAGAGAGAGAGAGAGGGAGTCTCAATGAAAGATCTGCTGCTAGGAGGTCTCTCATGATGTAACACATCTACATCACGTCACCATGGCAACCCCGCATCAGCACCAACCAACTGTGGGGAGAAAGAGTCAGTGTCTGTGCTGGTATGTTACAGTACAGTACCCTGGGAGAAAAAGTCTGTGTGCGTCCGCAACAAAAAAAGAAACACCTTCGGGTACAAATTACTGAATAATATGAATCAAAATTTTATAGACAAGCATATCAATAATAAGTTTTACACGGCAAGTGAATGTCTGCTCGACGCTAGTGAGACTCTTGGTAAACAAAAGTGTCTACAGGCTTTTCTTGAATTCAGATGTTTTACCTTTAAAACTGCATGTTGCACATATTAAATATTCGCATCCCATCCTTGAGCTTACATTCAATCTCACACAGTGTAATGAAGCCTCTCGTGGCCGACCCCATCCTCATAGAAATATGGAGGCCATTTATCGAGTTATTGTCCCCATGTTCTCCTCTGAGTCTAAGTATAATCCAGGGACCTTGGGGAGACAGAGAACTCGAGCACAACTAAACAGCACTAGTGAAAAACTTCTGTCCCCTGTTCTGTGCCCTGGCTGCTAAAAATAAACTCGATATTGAAAAGCGAAGAGAAAAGGTACAAGGCTACTGGCTCACAAAGCCAAGCCGAGAGAAGGAGGCAGGCGGTGATGGATAAAGGCGGGAGGTGAGGAGCAGCAGTGTGGGTGGAGCTGTGCGTGGGGGTGTTTGTATGGTTCATATTCACAGGTTGTCTGTCGATGGATCTGACCGGCTTTAAAGCCAGCAGCTCAAAGATGATAGCAGAGAACATGTATGTTCAAATACTGCAAAAATACATTATGATCAACAAAGTTCCTCCTCTTAAGATTAATTAAATTGTACTTAGTTTGTCTAGCCATGTTTCAAAAGCTTATGGGTCTTTATGTTGCTGCTGAAGACCCAAATAATAAATCTTAGATTTTTTTAAACGACATCTCCTGCTCAGGGCCATGACAGGTAGGATATACCTTGAGCAGTGATTCTCATCCTGAGCTCAGGGGCAAAAGATCAAATTAAGGAAATGATCAACAGAGGAGGAAAGCAGAAAAAAATAGACTTCTGATATGATTTGATTGAACAGGTAAGAGCTACGTGAGGGTGACGTAACCATTTTTTCATTTCAATGGATCACAAGTTTTACGCTGATGCTGAATTTGGAGAGAGAGGATTTCCTTCACGAAAAAATCTAAAACATGTACCACAGACACAACATTAAAACCACTTGCCTAGTATTGTGTAGGTCTACCTTTTCTGCCTAAAACAGCTCTGAAGTGTTGATATGAGGATGTGGGACCTCTGGCAGTGACCTGCAGTGTCTGAAACTGGAATAAGCAGCAGATCCGCTGGGTCCTGTGGGTTGCAGTGTGGGGCTTTGATGGATTAGGTTTTTTCCGGTGCACTAGATTGAATCAAGTTTTGAGGGGTTTGGATCTTGGGTCAATGCCTTGAGCTCTTGGTCATGTTTCTCAAGCTGTTCCTGAGCAGTTTTTGCACCATGGCGGGTGCACTGTCCTGGTAGGTGGAGTGCCATTACCACAGGGGTTCTGTTTGGTCTGAAACAGTGTTTATATAAGTGCTTCATGTCAAAGTAACATTACCATGGAGGCCAAGAGGCACCTTAACAGGATTAACAATGTTATTCACTTCACCTGTTAGTGATTGGTGCAGTATCCCCACGCTAGATTCTAGCAGAGGCCTTTGCTTTTCTGTAAAAATAACGTAACAACAAAAAAATGACATGCAGTAAACTACCGCTTCCTGAAAGATTTTAGGACAGATGACAGAAATGAGTGAAGAGGGAGAAGGAACAACAAAGACCAGATGCAAAGCGGATACGTTGGTGGTTCACAGGGCACCGCTGAATAATTTGCGGTGTAATGTGTCATGTTCACAACTGAACTGTTATAACATTATAAAATACCGAGGATGTCCTTATTATATAAAAGTGCATGCAGATGAATGGTTCCCTTTCCACCAGTCTTTACCTGTGAGTTAGTTAATCAGGTTATTCTTGAATACCATTGCTGAGATAGACGGAAACGTTACCAGATGCTTTACATAACATCGGTCTATATGGGAGTTATATATTTGCTTAGTGGTTAGGATTCATATTATGTGACCTGTTTCTGATACAGTGGAGGATCTTTGATGCTACTGTCTGTATCTGCATCGTTGCTTTTTTTATTTTATTCTTTTATTTTTTTTTTATAAAGGCCAAAATAAATAAATAATCTCAAAAAAGCACACTTTAGCTTCACTGTCTGATGTTACACATTCATGTTAATTGAAGTTTAGCATTCACATTTGGATTTGTAAATGTACAGTCTCGTTCCTGTAGGTGACTTTTTATTTTTTTATTTTTTTTAACAATGCATGGATTCTTTACTTATGTTTTTATGTATATTTATGACTTAGCTGATTTATTAATAGCAGTAAAGATTTTTTTTATTTATTTACTTTTTTCAAATGATACAGAAGGAGTCCAGCTGGAACTAATTTCTCTCTGTTCCTGATTGGACTTGGTCATTCACTTCAAACCCACTAAATAACAGATTGTTACAACAGATGTAGGGTAAACTTAAAAGAACAGATAAAGCCAACTGTGTAGATGTGTGTACACATATGTTTATGTGCGTGTGTTCATGAGCAGAGCTGAGAAGTCAACTTCGCTTTCTAGATTCTAGTCAATGATCATAGCGTCGATCAGTTTTCCAGCTCTCCCAGTCATTCCCCTCTACTTCTACGCACCCATAAAATTTCGAAATTTCCTAAATGTTTTTTTTATTTTTCTCAACTCTCCTCTTTACTCCACATCCTCACTCGCTCCCGCTTCGATGCAGGAGTGGGAGGTGTTGCTAGGCGACAGATTAGCTCCTTCCTTTCAAGAAGCAGAGCGCAGACCTTGACTCTCTGGGTGTAAAAATAAACAGAAAAAGAAAAGACACTCTTAGTGGAAAAAGGACAAGTATCATTCACCTCTGGCATGAGAACCGCACTCTCCGGTTACCCTGAAAATATTCTCCATACAATTCACCCCGCTCAGCCTCTTTACCCCCCTCATTTTCACCCTGAAGTGCTCCAGAAATAATCCACTTATTTATAGCTGCATTTGCATTCAATATAAACAAAATCTATCGCTCTATCATTATAAGGATAACGGTTTTATCGACGGTAAACTTTCACACGATGGTGTGATGGAGCACAGCCTGATGATCTGTCCGCTCTGTTCCCTGTGATATGATGACTAAGGTTGTGGAGGAACATGCTGCTCGTCCCTCATCGGCATTTTCGCTAGCTGCCAACATCCAAAGCTGTGAAAGTCACACCTGTTGGCGGCGGCTGCTGGAAAAGTGTGTGTACAGAAAGAGCCAGAATACTCCTGCCCTTTGTACATCTGCTCAGTGAGTGTGGAGGACAGTGACAGAGAGTAAGTGTTGATGAATGAGCGTGTGAGCGACTGAATGAGTGAAATGAGCACATTTGAGAGGGTACGCGAGGCAATATGTGGGTGAGTGACAGAGTGAAAACGAGTGAGAATGAGTGAGTGAACAGATTACAGTTTTTTTTTTCTCTCTCAACACTTTCTGAAACACTGCTGCTGTCCTCAAAAGCTTTCACACCACCACTGAGTAGCACAACGCTTCACTTGTCACTCCGAACAAGATGCCCTTTCATAATTGCTTAAACCTGCAAAGATGGATTTTTTAGACACTTGGGTGAAACAGCAACAAGTTGTGGATGCTATTTTAGGCCCCTTTCAGACAATAGATGCATAAGTGACTTTATCAATCTGTTAAAGTGATGGCATTCTGTCATTCAGACACATTCAGACATGAGCAACTTTTACAATAATTTTCCTCATTGCTTCATTCAGATCATAGACTGTATTTAAAAGACAAGTGTAGCCACTAAGACGCCACCGATTAGTTTGAAAACTGCAGTCTTGAACCCTAGAGTTTAGGATTTCACATTTTTTTAAAACCAGACATTACAGGCGAGGTGAAGCTCTGATTAAGAGCTTGAGGACACCAAACTGTCAATCACAAGGTAGCCACATCCTAAAGCACACTGCTTCCCCACCAGTTTACCTTAAATTGACTAAAACGTATTATTTAACATCATGCTACATTGAAGGAGACTTGAAGCTAGGGACTGAGAACATAAACTGTTTAAGAAAATGTCTGCTGAGGTAATAAATCAAATGAAAGTAGGATTATTTTCTCATTGACTTCTATACAATCTGATTTCTTTTTGCAACCAGAGGAATCCCTGCATGTTTAAGACATTTAAGTATTGGTTCATTTTTCAGACACATGGATTATGTCATCACAGGTATGGTTTCTGAATCAGACATACTCACGGCAGTGATTCATAAAAGTGGGTGAATGAGCATGAGTGTATTCCAGGATTATTTTTTTTCTCTCATGTTATTGGTGTTTAGTAGCATTCTCCAAAACATTACAAAACTTCTACAGTCTCAGTTCTTGTATTGTTGTATCTCTCATTACGTCAGTATGTCATAACCTTGTGTGCCTGTTTGGTAATACAACTGTATGCAGTTAAGACTTGTGTCATACTGAAAGTTGAAAGTTATATGTAAATGCTACTTGGTCCAAATCGGGTGCTCATTCAGACATGAAGCTGCTATCAGATTAATAAAAAGAAGCATATTTCTAAAGGAGCTACAGTCTATATGGCATTAGTGTTAGCAAACACGTGCTAATTTTCACCCCTAGAAGTTACAGAGCAACATTATCATTCATCTGGAGTCTGATCAGTGTGGCTCCAAAACTTCTTTTAGCTCTGTTTTTGTTCTCAACCCCCGATTGCTGCTAAATGCTCCACATGTTAACCAGCTAGTTGCTCTCTGTTTGGGGCTAAGTAGCTTAAAGCTGTTCTTTCAGTGCTTTTTGTGAAAACAGCTGCCAACATGATGCTATGAGAGAGATGAGAGTGAACCAAAACTGTAAAGTTGTGGACAGAAAGCTAACTGGAGAATTTAAACTTGTTCTACAGAACCATAAAGACACGAGGAGCTGTAGATTCTTGATAAAATGACGTATTGTTTTCACATTGTCATTTCGTACATTTTAATTATATTAAAGCCAATTAAAGCTGCTTTAATTCAAGGTTAGTCAACTATCTAGGGATGGTGTTAGTTTGACTTTTATGTCTCTTTATATCCTGTTTCAGTAGCATACAAACGGGCAAAAGTCACTTAAAGCAGTGAACAACTCAAATACGACCACCGAGCTACACATGTTGTGTTTCTTCCTGACCGTCAGCTCGTTATGCTAATGCAGGATATTAAAATGTCTCTTTGCCTCTTTTCACAGAACGCACAAGGACAGAGATGATTGTTGCAGTCAAAGAGAGAAACTTAATCATTTGTCTTATTATTACATTTACAAAGCAGACAGGTCAAATGTACCAGACATGTGCCTGTGAATAAGCGACTGAGTAAAAAGGGTGACCGAGTGAACAAATTAATGAGAGTGCAAGTAAACTTGTGAGGGAGTGACTGATTGAAAAAAATGGATCAGAGAGCAGGAAACTGAGCGAGTGAATGAATGAGTGCCTGAGTTAATGTATCTGGATGAGTGGTTGCACTAAAGTGGGTTATAAGACTAAATGAGCCTCCACATGAATATGGAGACAAACAAGGAGTTTCTGGCACAAAGACGGCCCACTAATTGGATTCATTTGAGTCCATTTGCTGTCAGGGAAACAAGGCACTCATCCCTCCGACCCCTCACTCTTCATCTATCCGCCTCTCCACAGCCATGTTCCTCTCCGCCACCCACCTATGATACCAACACAACCTGTCTCGTAATGGCAGGGATTCTCATGACAACCACAACAATGGCAGCGTTTGAGACAACAGAGTGTGTGGGACACCGGGACACCTTAAGTACCTACGAGACTGCTGGGTGAAGAAAAACAAACAGCTCTGAGTGTTTTTGTTCTGGGAGCTCCTGCATAAAGATGTGTGCTATTTTTGACCGCATAAAGTCTGCCAGTGATGTTTTATAAGGCAATCTCTGAAAACACTGCATCTGAAAGAAGACAGCATGCGCTTGGTCACAAATCCAGCAAAAACCCGAATCCCGAGTGCAACAGCAGAATCACAGTTGTGCTTCATTTAATAAAAAAAAAAACAAAATGGAATCAGTGACCTACACGTTGCTCTGCTAACTAATGATTTGTTTTATGTTATTCAGAGAGTCAAGCTGGGCTTTACAATGCCTGAAAAGATGTAATTTGCAGCTTTTTGTGCTTGTGAAAGTTGGGGGACTTTAAAATCAGACCATTTAACTATTTGTCTTAGATAGATTAATGCCTAAATGTTTTGTAATTTTCACAACAAATCTGAAGTTCTGGTCTTCTCTCTGCATCAAACTCAAATGTGGTTTCCTAAAACTGTGGAGGTTTGGACCTTAACGAACATCATCTTAAATCAGTTGTTCAGTCCTATTTTGGGGGAAGCTTTGGACTACAGTCATGTTAGTGTCTCTGAGCCACAGTGGTGCTTTGAGCCAATGCTAATAATGAGATGCTAATATGCTAAAATAATAGACAAAATGGATCAAGCCATCATAACGTCACCTACCGAATTTGGCTGTCACTATCTTTTTTTTCTTTTCTTTAATATGACAAGCATAGCATGGATCTGACTGAGAACTAATATATGCATCACTTGTCAATCATAAGGTAGCTTTGACCTACAGCATACTCTCCATAATCATATGTTTTCCTTTCAATGGGACCTTGTTTACCAAATGAACATCATTCTGTATTAAAGGAGGTTTAAAACGAGCAATTGGGACCATAAACTTTCTAGGAAATGTTTACTGGGGTAACAAATGGGTCATTTTCTCATAGAATTCTGTATAATCTGACTTCTTTTTGCAGCCAGAGAAGTCGCCTCCTGCTGGCTGTTACAAAGAATACACTTAAAGGCACTTCTGCAGTGGCTTCACTTTTCATCTCAGAGACTACATCCAACTTTTATATGCAGTCTCTGGCTAAACATGACAATGCTAACATGCTGATTCTAAGTAGGTAAAATGGTTAGCATGCTAATATTTGCTAATTAGCCCTAAAGATAATGAAGCCAATCGGAATGTCCTTAGTTTTGCAGGTATTTGCTCATTTTTACCTGATGATGTCAACAGAGGAAAACTCCGGCGATCAAGTGATTATACTTCAGCATGAGGAATACATTCATGTCTGCACCCACTTTCATGATTGTCTGTCCAAGAGCCATCGAGACATATCACTCAAAAACACAAAATGTAAACCTGTTGGAGGCAAAAGACAGAACTAAAATCATTAAGATTCATCCTCTGAGAATGTCAGTGCAATATTTTCTTCTTGTCTTTCCATCAGCTTGAACAAGTCATCTACTGTTTCATCCCCTTGGCTATCGTTTTCTGCAGAGCACGATACATTTGTTTAAGTCAAGAAGCTGTACAACGTCTACATCAGATTAAAACTTCTGCTTCAACAAAGACTCCACAACGTTTGGGGTCTCACTGGTGCTGACTTCCTCTCAGATTTAGTACTGAATTTAAAAGCCTTCTTGAAAGTTGTTTCACCATAAATCAATGCGTTTCAGACCCTGGAGAAATTTATGAGGCCTTTCAGGTTGTCAGAACAAGGAATTAAAAGTTCAAGAATCATGATGACGACAATCCTGAACCCGATTATTATTGAAGGCATTTTACTGATGCTTCCTTGCCCTGATTTATCTTCTATTTTTGCTTGTCTTTAATTTAAATATACATTTTTTAAGTAAGTGACATTAATATATGGTATAGAAAATGAAACACACACAAACACTTTGTGGTCAACATAAAGGTCAAATACATGATAGTTATTTTATAGTCAGTCATAATTCTGAAACTAACAATAAAGAAATAAACTTTTATGAGTTAATGATTGCTGTTTGTCATTAACTACTCTAATGATGGCCAATATGAGACAAGGCCACAGATTTGCTTATAGGCTAGTTAATGATGCAGCAGACTTAAATGTGTTGTCTGCATAATTAACTTTTTTTTTTTTTTCTTTTACAAGATAGAAGAATGCTGGAGAAGTTATATTGAATAATTTATACTAATGACACCAAGATGCAGACATTTTGACCACTGATGACAGACACATGTTTTTTTTTTAACTCAGAGAAATCAAGTAGAAAGAAATGTCACGATGCAACATGAGGTTGTTCCAGACAAAAATGTCAGTGAATTGTGAGTTTGTTGCTTTAGAAAGGATTTCTTAGAGGCAGAAGGGTAGTAGGTCAATGCAATAATGTTATTATAGTAGCAAGGGCAGTGCTTTAATGTGTAGCTGGAACATGCGGTTAAATTCGTGGCAAATTATAGTGCAAGGTTGTGTACAAATGCAGTGTATACTTATACAAACAAGTATGTCCAAGGAAACAAGATGTGAAGGAAGGGAAATAGGGGACAAGATGAGAACTTCTACTGTACATACTTTCTTTTTTTTTAAACAATTCTGTTATGAAACCCAAGACTTGATTTTATTTATGCATTTTTTTTTTTCTTCTTTCCCCCCCCCAGATGTTTCTTTCTGGAGGATTTTACAAAAACACTGCAAATTTTTAACATCAAGTTTGAGCACTTAAAAATAGCCCTGTATTAATTTAAACAAAGCCCATAGATTGATTTGATAATATCAAAAAATGCATCTTAAAAATGAATTTGACAGGCGGCTATGCATTTCCACACCATATTTTGCCTCTCTCGTGTATGTGAATTGGGCGGACAAAATATTGTGAACATTTTTTTAATGTAATACAGTCCAGTACACCACCACTACCTCCCACTGTGACCTCAATAAATAAAAATAAAGTTGACTCATCAACTTTCTGACAACAGACAAAAAATGAAGACATGGAGGTAAAAATGGTGGAGATGTTGTAGTGGACTGCATTAGATTACTCATGTGTATTATACTTTTTTGTAATTATTATAGTTTTCAATAATTCACCATCTATAGAGGAAAGGAAAAAATACTACAGGCCAAAAGCTTAGTTGGAAAATTGTTGAAAATGGTCCAGAAGAGAGAGTTGGGGAGCGTCAGTAGAAGAAAACCACCTTGTTTAAACTTGGACTGCAGTATGTCTTACAATATTTATATTGTCTCACCAAAATAAGCTGTTGGGATATCTGTCAGTCAAGATACTTACAATCAAATTATTCAAACAGATGTGACTAAGTGCACTGTAAAAACAAAACAAAACAAAAAAAGAACACAACAGTCTTTCTTAGTTTTGACAACTTCCAATTGTGACAATGTTGAACCAATAAACTATGTTGAGTTTGTTAAATTAGTCTTTCCTCTAATATTAATGGTATTTTCATAGGTCAATTGTTTAATAACTGTTTGTATAAACACTTGAAGTTTTTAAGGATGTGACATCCTGAACTCAAGGTGGAGTAAAAATCAGTTACTATGCCAATCTAATTAATTTACTACAATTTGAGTTTTGTTTCAATTCAAATAATACAGTTTAAATTAAATACAATAATAATTTGGTGCAATTATCAGCATTATTCCCTTAATACAACTCATCAAAACAATGTTTGAAACCTAAAGGTTTATCTAAATCAATCAATTGGATTTTTTTGATCTTACAACCATGCATTTAATTGAGTGGTGGAAACAGATCACCCATAATACTTTGTAGTGTGTGTTGGCCGAGGAGGGTTAAAGGCTGCATGAACATTAACATCTTTGAGAGCTGCACAAATGCCACAAAAGAGTATGCTGCACTGAAGTTTTCTAACGAAGTGATTGCTGTTGAGCAGCAAACAGTGTCAGGTATGTTTTATGTAGAAGTTTCCTGCAGTGTTGTTGTTAGATCTGCACAGTTTTGAAGTCCAGAATGCACATAAACCTATAGCACATCAAGTAACACTGCACTTACAGGAGACTACAGAAGCCTGTAAACAGCTGTAATTCTACAGCATGTTTCTGAAACTCTTCCTCCTGGTCTTTGTTTGCTCCAAACTAAAAACGCACCGAACAAAATCATGGGTACTCCTTCTCTGTGGGTCAGTTGTACACGGTAATATTCAAAAATAAGTCAGTAGATGGAAAAAAAACTCTACAGAACTCATCACGTCCATCCCAGCTTTGTAGTTCAGTAGTAGTGGCACTGACCCTCCTAATAAATAATTTTCCTTTACTCCCTAATTTCACATCGTTCCCTTGGACCTACCTACATGTATGTGTTAGTGTGGATAAATTGAATTACCTAGTAAATTGGAAGAATTACTCCATATGGTGGGCTCTAAAGTGATATTGTGGCAAGTATACAATTTAATTCAGCGTCACAAGATGTATGCAGCAGAAAACCAATCAGCCTGGATAAATAAGGACTGACAGTGACTGAACCGCAGCAAAATGGTCAGATTTAATGAACTTGCAGGAATGAAGTAAACTGATTGAAAACTAAACAGGTAGATGGAAGCAGAGAATGTTTGGATTTGTGGTTTATCGTAGCCGCTCATTCATTTTCGGTTGATGAACTGTTTGATTAATCAACAGCTTCAGCTCTAATGCAGATTCAAGGTGATTTATGAGTGAATGTTTCTCAGGCCCTCTATCTTCTCCTTTTTATCAAAGAAAGCTACACTCTGGGTATCTGTGAGGTGAAATTGCTCCATCAGAACAATTTTAAATTTGTGATTTCCACCTGAACTCAGCAGATATAATAAATCACAGTTGATCCAAACTGATCCTACACACAGGTTATGATTTCTCACAGTTAAAACTATATTTAATGTTGCCTTCTGGACACGCTGAGTGGAAGTTAAACTGACCTGTTCGTTGACACTCAGATTCATCGTGTCCAGATACAGGAAGATTAGCTGGATGATCTTTTTGTTTCATCAAACCAAACAAAAGCTTGTTTGATGCACCTGAAAAAAAGAGCATGACTCAACTTTAGTTCTTTCATGGCAGCTTCTGTAATTATGTCTTCTCTGAGTGTACTGCACTAATGAATGAGTGTGTCGTGCAACCAGAATAGCCAAAAGGACAACTGATGTCACTGCCCTGCCACGTTACGGTCCCCACTCTGGCAACAGACCGGTGTGTGATGTGTCTCTTCCTGCTGTAGGGCCGCTGCTCGACCATGTGATGTGCAGCAGAGATGACAAACTCATATCTCTCATTTGTCGTGGCTTCAGGCACCTTCAGGAGTAAAGCAAATTAAAACTGCGCAGATAAAACGCAACTACTAGGGGTTGTCTTCGGAAGGAAAACTGTCAATTTAACGCCACCTCGAGGTGCAAATTTGTAAGTCTGCTCTGATCATCTGGTAACAGTTTGGTACCTTTAGGTCATTAGCAAACCAGTGATGGAAATACAACTACAGGAGAGGAAGCAGAGGTGGCTGAGTCATCCAGTGAGAAAAGCAAGAGGCAGACCCACAAACACCTGCATGGACAAGAAATACAGAATCAAAACCAGACACACACACAGACAGACGGACGGACAGAGGCTGAAACAAGTAAGACTGAAGGTCCCCAACAAAGACATATCGTCTGTATACTGACCAGTGTCTCAACAGGTCAACAGTGGTGCAAAGTGATCAAATAAGTGGGCCTTGACCTGTTGACTCTTCATTCACACATTAGGTAATAACAATAATGTGTAGATCTGGACTATGTAGATAATTAAAGATAAGACCGATCCGGATTTATATCCCTTTGGAACTATGTTGTTCCACCTGGCATAACTTACATTTATGTCCTGGAGCCTGGAGCCTTACTGAAATAAGGAAATGTGCCAGAATATTCTCTCTTGTCAGTTGTACAACCAAATCACTACACATTTTTACACACAGAATATTTAGAGGTGTGTGTGTGAGTGTGTGTGTGTGTGTGTGTGTATGTGTGTGTGTGTGTGTGCGTGTGTGTGCGTGTGTATGTACGTGAGTGTGTATGTGTGTGTTGCAGGTGCACTCGCCTCCAGATGTGAAGCTGTTTCTGGGGGTCTAGCAGTGAAATCTCCTCTCTATAAATAGGCCGATGGGAGCGGGGCTACGCGGGGGCGCGCCTCCCAGTCCTTGTGTCGGTCACCGCTGAGATCTATTTTTAGAAACAGCACTGCTTACCTCACGTGCGACCGGAGACGGATTTCGCAGGTTGCGCAATTCGCGGCTGGCGTTTTTTTTTTTTTTTTTTTTTTGCGAGCGCGCCTTGTTCATTATTCATGAACGCCATTCATTAAAATGACTTTTCATTGAGATTCTAAAAAAATCGTCAGTGTGACTCTGAAGCAGATCAAAAAACAGGAAGAGTCTGAGTCAGGAGTCGATTATTAAAGCGCCTTTAAAATGCTGAAAACATGTGTGATGGTTGATGTCGAAACTGCTGTCCGACTGTCCTGCTGTCCCTTTATAGCTGCTGACCATGTTTTCAATGATTATTAGATGTTTCTTTTATGTTAAAATGTAAATTCAGATGTATTCGCATTATTTATCTCAGGCCTACTGTTCATCGCCAAGCAGGAAATCCGTGTGTGTCGTTGCTCGCACAGCAGCCGACACATTGAAACATGCAGCAGAAAAAAAGGCGAACAGCGATTTTGTATTTTATCGCCTATATTAACCGAAAATGCGCAAATGATCGACACGACACATGCGCCGCGATTACATCTAACAGACAAAACAGATGGATTCTGTCGACATGTTATATGAAGGTATCTGCATTGATTCCTGCTTAGAAATGATTTCCATTCATAAAAGGCGACGTGGAGCAGCCTCTGCATCCGTGTCCGTGTCTCCTCCATCACCGGCTGCTCTGCGCTGCAGCTTCAAAACATCAAATGATTTGTTTTTGTTTTTTGTTTTTTAAAAAAGGTTGACAGAAAATGTGGTCAGAACGAGGTGCTGGATCGCACCGAACCAGCACCTGCCCGTGTTTACTGACAGGTCCGGGGCCAAACAGGCAGAGACGGGTAAAGTCTAGCTCAGGTGCCAGACACATAAACACAGAAACCTCTTTCGTATTCAGCACAGTCCTCCCATCCCATCCCGTCCTCCCCCCTCCTCCTCCTCCTCCTCCTCCTCCGCTTCATCCCCCTCCACCTCCTCCTCCTCCAATACACCGGAGTCCGGTGACTCCGTTTACGTTTTACGCTTGCTCCGCCCCTTACTCGGTTTTGTCCAAATCGGGCTTTTTGCGTCGCCGGAGCTCCCGATTTCAGGCCGACGTCATCACCGAGTAGAGGGAAGAGCTGACGTCGAGGAAGAGTCACCGAGAGGAGAGGGTACGGGAGAGGGAGGGGGGAGACTTCCACCAATGCTAACACTGATATGAGACACGTCTCCCCACACCCCTCCTCACCCCTCCTCCCTCCGTTTTACGTCGGTGTTGGTGCGTCGGGAGCCCCCCTACTCCGGCGGAGTCCCAGGCTATATAAGTGACCGGCGAGCAGAGTCCCTCAACCAGATTTACGGGTTCCGGACTTCTGTGCGAGAGACGGCGACCACAGCCGCCGATTCACCTGCACTCCGAGAGGAGGGACGGACATCCAGCAGCCGGCCAGCATCCGAGCCGGACGCTGTGGCGGAGATAAAGCGGACGGAGACCGGACAGGAGAAGGTTTTTTGTTGTTGTTGAAGCCTTGCTCTGGGAAAACAAACATAATCAGCGGAGATGAAAGTCCAATAACACACCCAAGAGCTTCTCTACCACCTGTCTCTTGATACATCTTTGGAGACGGGGCACTTCAGCCGAGCCACGACCTTCAGCAGCACTCCGCTCACAGCAACTTCTATCCGGAGGAATTTCCACAGTTCACCGCAGCAGCCGGCCACAATGTACCGCTCAACCAAAGGAGCTTCCAAGGCTCGACGGGACCAGATCAACGCCGAGATCCGGAACCTGAAGGACTTGTTGCCCATCTCTGATGCAGATAAAGCGCGGCTCTCATACCTGCACATCATGTCCCTCGCCTGCATGTACACCAGGAAATCTGTCTTCTTCACTCAAGGTAAGAACCAACTGAACAAAAACGACCTGTTGATGAATCTCATGTCCGCTGCTGCAATAGACGGGCTGTAATCTCTCGCAGTGCTGGAATCAACAAGTGTTTAAGCGGTACTGCAGGCGACTGTGTTGATCTAAACGTGATTTTATGGATCATTTCTGGAGCTGTGAGCTCATTAAGTGATCTGAAATAATCGATTCTGAAACTGATAAAAGCGTTACGTTGGTCATTGTCGCTGTCCGTGGTGCTGAAATGCTTCAGCGATTTTAGTGCAGCGTCGCTGTCCACGGTGCTGAAACACGCTAACGTACAGCTCAGATACACTGTGTTCTTTCTCATAGTTTCATGTTTATTAACAAATTTGACCTCTTTTCTTCGTCTTTCTATCATCTTCTCTCCTCTAGAAGCGGGAACTGCTGCTAGTCTCGAGGAGAGCGCACGGTTCCTGTCTTTTCACGAGCTGTCAGAGTTGATGCAGGCGCTGCCGGGCTTTCTGATGCTGCTGACCGGAGAGGGGAAGCTCCTGTACCTGTCAGACAGCGTCTCCGAGCACCTCGGACACTCCATGGTGAGTCTTCACGCTTCTGGTGCATTCAGGTATATTCGAGCGTTAATGTGTTCCATGAATAACATCCCTGTCCGTCATTTTTCAGGTGGATCTTGTGGCACAGGGAGACAGTGTGTATGATATCATCGACGCCTCAGACCACTTTATCATGAGGACCAACCTGTCAACCTCCTCATCACTTGAAATGGGTGAGTGTACAAAATGTACACTTTTTTTCGCAAGTTTATTCTTGTCTTTTTTTTTGTTTTTTTTTCTCCTCCAACGTGATTTCTAATAAACCTCTTCTCCTCCACAGACCGTCTCTTCCGCTGTCGTTTCAACACCTCCAAGTCCGTGCGGAGGCAGAGTGCTGGAAACAAGCTGGTTCTGATCCGAGCTCGCTGCCTTTCCCCCCCCTCCCCCTCTCCTGCTGCCGGGTCCTACTGGACCTCCAACCCCGTGTGGGTGTGTTTCTGCTCCCCTCTGGAGCCCCATCCGACCCGCTCCAGCCCCGGGGCCGAGAGGGAGTCGACCTCCACCCCTCCCCTGGCTGAGGCCAACTTGTTCCTGGCCTGCTTCCACTCCCAGCACGGCCGGGACATGAGGCTGCAGACAGCACAGGACAGGTGAGCTCACACAAATAACACACTATCTTCAACCTGTTGCTGTAACATGAATTGGTTTGTGAGATAAGTAAAGTGGTGAAACATCCTCCTCCTAACACATCACCGCCCACTCTCCCCTGCAGTGTGAGCGCCTATCTTGGCTTTGATGTGACAGCTTTACGCTCTCGCTCCTGGTACAGCCTCCTCCACCCACAGGATCTGTCACATGCCTCCGCTCAGCACCGTAGCCTATGTAAGTGTACTCTTCACACCAGTTACAACCATGCATGCCCACACGATTACACACATTGTGCCCACTGGCACATCCACACAGCAAAGAACACTATGATGATTAATAGGATTACACACTGATGCCAACTTGTGCTGCAACTATTGTTCCACAGTGAGAGAAGGAGGAGAGGGCAGAGCTGAGATGGTGGTGCGTGTGCAGGCTCAGGACCAGTCGTGGGTTTGGCTCTACATGGTGCTACAACTGCAGCCTGGAGAAATCCCCATCAGCAGCAACAACTACATAATCAGGTATTTACTGCTCTTCTTTAAAAAACACACACCATCACATAAATGTGGTCAAAAACACAAACCTAACTCTCCTGTTCTCCTCTGTTTCTCCTTCTGTTGCTCAGTGACTCTGAGGCCTGGTCAGTGCGTCAGCAGCTCAGCTCAGAACAGACCCAGCTCACCCTGGTCCTGAGTGCTGGCACCTCCCAGCAGGAGAGTCTGAGTCTTCAGTCCCCAGAAACCCTGTCCAGCCCAGACCAGGTCTTCACCCCAGGCAGCAGCGGCCTGTCTGCCCAGTCCTTTGACTTCAGCACTGCCGGCTGCAGCGTGGGCTCCTCTGACGAACCAGGGAGCTCTGCTCCTGAGGCCATGCAGCTGGAGGGTGATCCTCGCTCCAGTATCTCCTCTCTGGAGGAGGAAAGCTTCTTTCAACAGCATCCCACCGAAACCCCCTCAGCGGCCTCCTCCCCCACTCCAGTCACTGTTGAAACAGTAGCAGACTTAGACTTTTTAACCCAGAACATTCTCCTGCCGCCATCCTTCCAGCTCGACCCTCCACTGCCAGCTCTCCCCCTGCCTCTCCCCCCAGTGCCCACCTCACAAGCTCAGCAGACCAAAGAGTTTGTGTGCACTCCGCCCTACACCCCCCAGGTTGGTGGGGCTAGCTTTCCATTCGGCGAGCCCCTCTTCAGCTTTGACCCCACTGGCACCACTACTCCTCCCCCCTCTGCTACAAGTGCCACTGCCACCACCTCCTTGGCCCCCTCAGCTTCCTCCACAGCCCCACCGACTACCGCCTCCAGCCCCATTCCTCCCACCACCCTCTCCACCAAGCTCCCCCTCTCACTACCGACCCCATCTACTGAGCTCCTCTTCCCAATTGAGCCCTGCAGTGGTTCCCTGTACGAGAAACTGCCCCCAACACCCGACAGCCCTGGAGACGGGGACTGCACAGTCATGACCCTGCCTGAGGTCCGGGGTCCACTGTATGTAGACGTACCACTGGGGCCCCTCCAGTGTCCTCCCGAGGGCCTCCTCACCCCCGAAGCTTCACCCGGCAAACAGCCCTGCCTCTCTTTCTTCTCCCTTGAAAGGGAGAAGGAAAGAGCAGAAATATCCCTCTTAGCTCAGCACATTAGCTCACTGGCAGAGGGATTCTACCTGGATCCACTCTTGTCAAAACTCTCCCCTCCCTCCATATCACCCTCCTCCTCCCCTCCCTCCCCCTTTATGTCTCCAGCCATAGAAACTCCTGATTCACTCCAGATGCTTAGGGAGTTTTATCCCATCAAAGCATGGAGAGGTCTGGACATTCCCATCTTCCTTGATGATGATGATTCTCTGTTTGAAGAGAGCATCCTAGAGACCCTTCTCCAAGATGACTTCGCTCCCCCTCAGTCGCCCGGCCTCTCCTGCACCTCCCCCTCCACCTCCCCTATGCCCAACCCTTGCAGCCCAACCTCTCCTCAAACCCCAGTGTGCTGGCGCCAACCCTCCCAGTTTGAGGGAGTGGGCCACGTCTGTAGCGTCCAATCGGCGCAATGTAACTCTATGGCTGGGTGCGGGGCGACTGTGGCTGCTGAGGCCGGGGTAAAGGCAGATGGGGAGGGGTTAGTGGAGGAAGCAATGGAGATCGAGGTGGTGTCATCTCCTGTGTCCTCCTGCTCCTCCATCCCAGCTTCCCCTCCCCTCATCCTCACTGCCTCCCCCAGCCCCGCCACCTCCACGCCCATCGCCTCGCCCACGCCCGCCGTGTCTTGCACTCAGTCCCTCCTGGAGGAACTGGCCGTCCTGGAACCCATGTTTGGGGCAGGTGCCTCGATCGCCCCTGGCTTAGGGCAACAACCTGAGTTGTATCAACTCCAATGTCATCCATCGCCACAGTGCTTCCACAAAGGTAAGAATCTGTCTCACTTCTATCTCACATTCCTGTTTTAAAATGAGATGACAAATCATTCTCTGAAAATGCACCACTAACGTTCTCTTTCTCTCTTTTCTATTTTTTGTCTTCCAGATGGGAGTGGAAGTGTTCCTCCGTTCTAAAATAAGTCTGTGACTTACTTCATCAAGTATGGCATATTGTCATATTTTGTGGAGCCAATTTTACTGAAAAGTAAAAAATAATTAAGTGTATAAATATACATAATGTATATACAACTTAAGGACTTTAACTCCTACATGTCACCTAAGAACAAAGATTGGCTTTATATTTTTGTTCAGTCATTTATCTGTATACTACTACAAAATTGGTGCAACATTTACATGATGGTGCAACTGCATGGACCCACAACTGACTGGGTTCTGAGTCCATGTGGTGTCTCTCAGCTTCTCTGTTACATGAGCTTCAGATATGATCAGACAGAGAAACCTCTCGAACTTCTAAGCGCTGTTTAACTTCCAGACGCGCATTCGTATTCACTCGTAGTGAAAAATCTGTTGTGAACAAAAAAATTAATACATTCCTTGCTATTTCAATAGGGAGATGAATTCTAGCACTTTTGCCTGACATGCAGCAACGCAAACCCAAACCTCAAACGTATTGGAAGTCAAATGTTTACAAATTTTTTACATCCTTAGGATGAGCACTATCAATACATCAAACAAAGGAAGATTTCTTGCATGAAATCCTCTGTCCAGTTTTCAGAGCCACTACAGCTCTGGTTTGGAAGCACTCTTTCTCACGGCCTGCAAGGCAGCATCAAAATACAGTATTCAACAAAACCTGAGATACTTTGAGCTTTGAGTTTGCGGCTTCAGACCTTTAACATTTCATATTTATCTCTCCATCTGAAATCTTGTGTATCAATGTGATGTGCAAAACAAAAAAGAAAACATGTGAAGAGATCCTGGCGTGAGAAGATCTCAAGAATGTTGTCACTTTACGCCAAACAAGAGATTGTCTGGAAGTTTGCCGGGGCTCTGATCATGCCACAAATCCACTGCTACGCTGTACTGTACATTAGACTCTGAATGTGGGCTCTTCAGGTCCTGCCTGGCCTGAGGGCAGTCGGCTGGATATTCTTGCAGCATCAATATTTGCAATGCTGGCAGCTTATAGCGGCTCCTGTGTGCCTGAAATGGCCCTGACCTGCTGAACTCTGAACTCTTTATCATTGTCCATTCAACATGGACGGTTACATCGTTGCTCCACTGGAGTGCGGTGTAGTGAGGCACAATTGACTATGTGAATGAGCGATTCTTCTTTTTTGAGAGGGGTTAGAATACAAAAGTTTTGTTTTAAAAAATGAAAATAGGGATGGGGTGCTATTTCTATTCAGTTACCAAGCGACACGGGTTGAGAATGGTACAATTCCCATGGTGTCGACATGCTCACGTAGAGTTGTCTACGGTCAAGTAAAGGATTGATTCCTACGTTCTAGCTATTCAAGGCTAAGTTAATATACATGTGTAAAATTATATTATTGTATGTGTGATATTTGAAAATGATGTTTAATGCATATGCATTATGTCTGTGGATATAGGCATATGTTCTTTTCAGAAAGGTTGTACACATTTGTACATTTGTATGAAACAGTTATTGGTCTGTACATATAAGAAAGAGATTTTTATTGCATAAGATGGAATATATTCTAAACATCTTACTTACTGCAGAATGGACATTGTGGATCAGTGTTCTATTGTGATGCTTATAAGTGTATTTGGTTGTCATACAAATGCATTTATATTAAAGTGCACTTAATGCGGCTGATGCACTTGTGTCGTCATAGTCAAGCCCCCTGTTCCTCCCTCAGCCTCATCATCATCACCATCATCATCATCATCATCATCATCCCACCATCCCTGCCTCTCTTCTCCCTCCCCTTCACTCTCCTCCATTTCTTCCCCTGGAGCGAGTTTCGCTCAGCAACAGCACTGACGCACACACATGACGAGACAGAATGAGACACTATCTGACTCAGACTGACGCACACACTTGGCATCGAGGTTTTTGCGTGCGAGGATGTGCACACGGGCACACACAGATGGCCTCCCACTTATGATGATGCACACACACACACGCACACACACACACACACACACACAATAGTAGGCATATGACCCCCCCGCCACCCCTCTTTACAAATCACAGTAGCCCACATTCACTGATGTACCTGCGACTCTATCAGCGCTTGCCGTGGTGTAAGACTCCATATATAGGCATTCCTGCTCAAGAGCTCTGACTGAAACAGCCTCCCGTCTATTCTCAGACACTATTCAGAAGGATCAGAGCGGGGAGGGCTGGAGAGAGAGAGGGGGGACAAAGAAAGAGCGAGAGAAGGCTAAAATTAGAGGTACAGTAAAGAGGGATATGGGACAAACTGATGCTTCATCGCCACACAGTGGAAAGGTAGACATAAAATTACAAAATTAAAAATACTAAACCGACAATGTGGTGCCTTTTCTTATGAGAGATAAAAGATTACAGATTCATAGATTTATGGATGGAGGCCTAAAATCCCTTTTCTGACAGATTTCATCACCTGTCCTTCATATAAGATAAAAAAAACAAACACAGGGTCGAATGTATGTACTGAAGCAAAGCCCTAAACATTATACATTTTTGCTGCACACGAACATTTTGTTCCATCACTACCTGCTGCAGTATTGGAGACAGAGGTAAGATGAGTGGAAGGAGCGCTGCACAGCTGACTGCTGCTATCTTCTGGTAAAGACAGACACTGCACCCAAGTGGAGCTAATTGTGACGGAGGCTGTGTGTGAAGTCATGTGGTGTAAAGGTTGCAAAGAGAGGATAGTTTTTACATTTCATGTTAACTTGACCAAAGCAAACTCCCGTGTCTGTACAATGTATTTGGATCAACACTGTTTAAACCGGAACTAAATATATGGCTCTTATAGAATTAGATGACATGGATAGAATGATTGTCACAATAATAAGAGTAGATGCATAAAATCACATATCACAGTAGCAATCACACCAATGTTTCAAACAAAACTGTTTCCCAGGTGCAGTGAATGATCATTATGGAACTTATAACTGCAAATAATCATGATTCATTGAGCTTGTTTCTACCTGGGAATATGCCAAATATTAACTGATGTATTTGCAATTTTGCTATGAATAAAAAATAATTAATGAATAAGTCTTCCTTCCAATATTGTAGAAGTTTTAATTTATCAACAGTTACAAATAAGAAATGGGGACCAGTTACAATAGAACTGCCAGAAGCACAGCTGTGTGATTTTCTTCCATTTAGTTAATTCGTTTTACTATTTGCTCCTCCTTGTTTCAGTATTTCTCAGTTTTGTAGTTTCTGAAATTGATGCTGACAAAAACTATGCTAAAATGTCACAGATTTGTGAGAAATGTCCAAGTTTACATCTTTACGTTGCTTGTTTTGTCAAACTGACAGTTGAAACCCCCTAAACTGTACGATTTACAAAGCGTTAAGCAAACGAAAATATAAACATCAGTAAATTATCCTCACATTTTAGAATCTGAATACTTTAAAGCTAAAAAACAAATACCTGACTGACAGGAACACCTAATTAGTTGACATGTTTAAACAAAATTAAAGTAGATAAACGCATTAATGTGAACAACAGAAACTTGTACAAGATAATTCCTTAGGAATATATGAATCTCACCTGACTTCCTCTGTGATTTTTGCAATAATTCATTTGATGAACCCTTTAGAGCCCAGATTCATAGAAAAGTCTGAAATGTGCAGGGAACCATCTGCACAACCTTTCAAACAGCCAAACTGTTTCCAGAAGTGTTAATAATAGATAAAAACATCAAAGAGACTGAATATACAAATCCTTCCAAGACAGAGCAATTACATTTTCATTAGCTCGGCTCGGAGGAAATGAATCACTCAGGGTCATAAATATTTTCAGCATCTCAGTGGATGTTTTTGTTGCCAAAATGGAGGTGGTGTAAATGCTGAAATTACACCACCTTAATATCGGATGTGAATAAAGACAAGGAAATAAATCATGTAACAACTGACGGTTTATTAAGATCTACCAGACACAACGTTAACAGTGTTTCTGCATGAATGCGGTACATGTATAAAGTCAATATAAACAGGAATGCAAGGTCAGTATTGCAGGTCTTCATTTCTTTTTTCCCAACGAAGCCTCAGCCGCAGCAGCCGCTTCAGCATCTGCTTTCAACTTCTCCGCTCTCTGCTCCAGGAAGACTCTGTACTCATCAGCTGAAAGACTGAAGAGGGGGAGGGGGAGAAGGAGGAAACAATATATTCAATTGCTACAGGGATGTACAGCCTATAGCAACACCCAATTACACTTTAAAGACAAATGTAAATTATGGATTTCCCAGCAACAACGCAGAATTTGATGAAAGTGGACAAATGTGGATGACAAGTATTAAATCAGCATATTTCCAGCTGTGCAGTGACATGTAATAGCAGAAATGTCTAATTGACAGCAGAAAATTCTTCAGCTATCTGCAACATTAACTTGAATAAATTTGTGGGTTAGTTACCCAGAATCAAAGAGAATTGGCTTCTTTCTGGACTCACCACAATGCAGCAGTGTTCAACAACCATCCGGGGAAAAATCCATTGTAAAAGATGTAGAGATACCAATTTCTCTACTGACAGTACTCTCAATAAAACATAATGTACTGCTGCCCCAAGACATGTTAAGTTTTAAGTAAGGGGGAGAAACTCATTCTGGGAGAAGTACAACATCATTAACTGAAGTGGAGGTAGAAGCGGCACAAGTGGATGATTGTGCTTGAATGCAAAACTCGAACAGTTGATGGCAAAATAAATGGAACTCTGTGCACGTCATAAACAATAAATATCTGAAAATATGAGGGGAAAAAAACACACAGGTGGATCTTAAGATGCAAAGCAAGCAGGTTTGCAAAGTCGCATCTAAAAAATCCAATACAAAAGCAAGCGGCGCAAAGTTCTAATAGGTAATTTTTGCAGAATTTATGAGGTCTGACTTCACATTAGATACTGATTGTACACAGGATTAATAATATTGTGTCTTGTAATACTGTTTTACTGTTTTTTTTACACTTCGCATGCAAAAAAAAATTAAAAATTTAGTCATTTTATGCAAACAGGACATTATGCAACACGTGCACCACTGCACATCTGTGACACTGCAATCCTGGAATGTTACAATCCACAGATAGAAAACAAATTAGTTTCCTCAAAGGTTTCAAAGTTATTGTGTGTTTCTGGAGAGTTTATTATGTAGTTGTAGACCAGGTACAATTATTTATTTTGCTGACGCTCCTCCGTGGCCTGTGTGTACTGCGTAGTGGACTCAAAAGTTGCGTTTTGTTTTTTTTTTTTT
>NW_007577770.1:550510-599647 GCF_000690725.1 Stegastes partitus | reverse complement strand
ATCAGTACAATACAATGTATTCATTTCACCATTTCAACACAGTACAACAATTTTCTTTCCCTTTTTTTTTTTTTTTTACAGCTGTATATGTTTTTTATATGGTCGATATAGAATGGAATTGAAGAGGATAATAGCAGTTTAAAAAAATAAATAAACAATGTCCACTCCAGGATGTAAGGTAGTAGGAACATAAAAGTCGGGGTTTTTGATATGTATGCTGTTTTGAGGGTATTTTATTTAATTTACTCATAACCTTTGTATGCAGCTTCAACTACAAGATGAACCAGGATCCCTAGAGAGGGATTCAGCTGTACAAAAATTAAAGCCTGTAATTCCATTCAGTCATTGTCAGGTTATTATGTTATCAAGTTATTATGTAGAGTGGGGCAGTCAGTGCACTCTGCAACCAGGTCTACTGTCATTACTACAGATGCACTGTGAACTACAGTCTTGGCCACAGACAGACAGATATTTAAAGGATTTTGTTAGTGAAGTGAAATCACAAACACTAAAACTGAAGGACCACATTTCAGCTCTGAATGCCGAATGATATGCCGAAGTTAATGTGCAATATAAAGTCCTGCACTCTACAGAAACAACACAACCATGGCTAGAAGTAGAGAGAACTCAGAACTGTGTTATAATGTCATGACTCATAAAAATTGGACACATTTTTTCAAGTGTCCTCAGTGTGTTACCAATACTGGAAAACAATTGCGGCTCTCTAAAAATGATTTACTTTTTTTTTTTTTCTCAAATCTGTTTTCTTCCATTCTGCTCTGTGTAAACACTGCATGCAGTTCAGCTGAATAGTCCCTGAATTTTTGTCAAGTGACTGACGGTGACAGATGAGTCACTAATGGCTTCACTGGTGCTCTGAGGAACACAGACTTTTTGGGTTTATAATATCTGCCTAATGCAAAGGGTCTATTTTTGATGAATTTTTGAAGGACACATATTGGATAAAGTCAATTTGACAAAGTATCATAATAATACAGTTTGCACTTCACAGATGAGTAACTCAAGGACCATCTGGAAGTTGAAAATCTGATGATTCATTCTGTCAGTGGTGCAATTTTGTTTTTTTGTTTGTTTGTTTTGTTCCATTAAGGCTTTGCCTTTCAAAGCCGCCAGCAGGTTTTGGGGTTCAGGGGTTTAAGTGAATACCCTCAGGGACAAATTATGTCAAACTCTCAGTTTTAGAGAAAACTGTTTCTGCTCTAAAACATTTTAATTTTGTTTTTAATTTTCCTGCTTACTGTAGCTTAAATTTGCACAATGCAGCTGTATTAGCTTGTACACTCAATATTAAAGGAGTCGAGGCCTTCAGTGGCGCACCTTGTAAGGCTGTAGGGTATAAACAGTATTTCTTATTTCAGAGTGAATCCACAGGCCCAAAAAACATTTGTGTGACCACCTCAAATCAGGATCAAGAACGCGTAAAGAACTTCCCAACCTTTGACTGAGACCTTTCATTTTAGTTTTGCTACCAGTTTGTTTTATTGAACTAAATTTAATTATACTCTGAAGTTGCTATGGGTGTTCACGATATTGTGGCCACTGTGGTCCGTCTCGCACACTCATCTGACCTCTAGTGGCCATCTGAATGCATAGCAACTATACAATTCTACAATTTAATTTGGCAGACGCTTTTATCCAAAGTGACGTACATCTGAGAGTAGATCCAACAAACAAAAAAGAATCTAGCCAGAAGAGAACAACCTGGATAAGTGCCATAGAACAAGTTCAAGTGTGATGGGACCTTGGTGCCTAAAGGTAATAGGAAAGGTTTTATTTTGTTGTTGTTTTTCTTTTCCCTTTCTTCTTTTTCCCCAGTATGTCAGGCATAGTAGCATCTACACATGAAACACTGAACCAGGATCTATGTGTCTCACACTGTCCTCTGTTGGTCACATTTACCTGAGGTTAATGAGATGAGACTATAAGAGCACGAGGGAAGAATCTGGACTTACTCATTGACTACTTTAATTCCCAGGGAGCGGGCTGAGCCGACGATGCTTTTGACGACGTTCTCGAGGGGGGTGTTCCTCATTTTAAAGCATTCATCCAGAGCTTTGACCTGTGCGATTTCATACACTGCTTTCACTGACACCATCCCGGCTGTCTCGTGGCCTTCACACGCACAAAACAGAAGGAAAAGCATGAATTAAACAACACGAAAAATTCAATAAACATATCAGAGAAAGTTGGCCTCAAAAGACGACAAAGTGACGGGAGTGTGCGGGTGTGAATGATGGAGAGGGTGCAGGGGCGGGATTAGGAGTCAACAGCTGAATCGAAGCTCCAGATAGCTCAGAGCGTAAAAGGTGGAAATCCATAATTCTCTTTTCTGAACACACAATCTTTACCACTTCCTACCTCTGCTGCAGTTCCCCAGCATGTCATGAATATAACATCAATCACAGCAAAGCTCAAAAACCGAGTCTGTGGAGAGACGCGTGTCCGTTACAGGACAGACCCAGTGGGTGAAAACTGCAGCGAGAGCAGATATGTAACGGCAGCGGCACTTCTCACCTGTTTTTCCGGCCCCTTTTGCGATACCTGCTGCCTGCTTCAGGAAGTACGACACCGTGGGCTGGCCGATCTTCAGGTCATAGGTTCTGTCAGGCTGAGGAGACACAGAGGGACTGCAATGAAAACTTGACTGAACGTTGGCGTTTTAATATGAGATTTTCAGAAAATAAATAATAAATGTCCTTGCAGTCAACATTTTAGACACAGAGGTCATAAGTTCCTCAAGAAATACAAGCTCATAATAGGCAACAGAAGCAATCAATAAAAGTTTGTCACATTTTTTCATTCATTCATTTTACCCTTCGTTAACTCTCATCCCCGCTAGCTACTGTTAATACACAATGCATTGTCACACAGCACGTAGGCAGTTTACAGTCAAAACAAAGGCAGATTTATTTTTTTTTTTTTTTGTTTTGCACTTTCTGAAAAATTCCCTTGGTTTCAGGCAGAGGTAGACAAAAGAAGGCTCATTATTTCAAGCTGGCAAACCTCAATTTTGCTGGCTAACATGTTTAACCAGCCGTTGCAGCTCATCCCAATTTGTGCCTCTCATGTATGAGCATGATTAGAGTAAATTCAGCCACAGAGATAAATGCTTACTTCAAAAGTTCTCAGCATCACCAGATAGCATCACAGGAGAAAGGTTGCTCTTTGAGTATTTTTCAACATAATCGTCTTTAACTTCAATGCACTCGGTCCACCCACAAGCTTCCCTTGATCGGATCAATGTTTGCTATCCCTTCACGAAAGAAGGTCACATCTTGAGCCTCCCGATACTCTTCAGCTGCATGCATGACTACTTCATCACTCCTCACTCCATGCAGATGTGATCATGCTTTACCGCACGCATTTGTGCCCCAAAACGGGAGTTAGCTCCTTGTTTCCGAGTGAGTTTGAGAACTTTTTTTCAGTGCCCTTGTAACCACTGGCTCTTCTGTGAGATAACTATTGGGTGAAAAAGCCAGACAGCTGTTTAAAAACACTTGTTGCCATTCTGATATTATTTTCTGCTCTTTTCCATCTATTTGGATGAGGAAATATTCCATCTTCTGCATGACCACAAAAAATAAAATAAAAATCTTAACCTGTTTCCCACGTTATCAGTTGGCTGCCATCTTTGTTTTGTGCATAAACAGTAGCGCAACCTGGGAAACAGGTTATTTTCCCTGCAGTGAACTGAATATTCTTTATCTTTAAGTTTTTGTAACTACCAGCAGTTTTTCATTTTTAAGAGAAACCAACCCTGTGGCCCCAGTGTATACTAACGCACAAAGGGAACAAACTGAGGTGAGTGGCAACAACTAAGATAACACTAAAGTCCCTTAAACCCCTAAAAACTCATCTCCATGTGTCAAAGTTAAATATTTAGAAGTTTTTTCTATAAAAATAATCACTTCCTGCCTTACTTGCATGTAACACTACACTTTTCTTCCTCTTCAATGTGCAGATCAGTGAAGCCCCCAGCCCTCCCCACTTTATGCAGTTTGAGCACACCAGCTCACCTACGACTCTGCTCAAACACGGTAATATTAAATTACATTTCGCTATGTTTATCCTGCTAACTGATTCTGAAGAAGAATAAAGATATTGAGAATTCAGGATTGGTTCTTTATTTTTTTTTTTTTTTTTTACTTCTAAAACTCTGTCTCTGTCTCTGTTTTTGAGGCTGTTATCATTACTCTGCAGGTTTTAGGGGGAAATGCTTATCCATAGGGATGACTGCTGATTTGGCTCATGCTGTGTCTTCTAGTATACAAAAAATACCGAAGTATTTTATGAAAGCTACTGGCAATATGCACCTTCAACAGCTAATGGACCCAGTAGAGAACTCTTTTAGTGTGATAATGAACATACAGGGCTCATTTTCATCCTGCTTGGCTGCTGACTTACAAACTTGCAATTTTTTTTCACAGTATATTTTAATCAGGAACCTTCCTGGAAAAAAACTGCTTTGAAAAAAAACCCCCAAATGTTTGGTTACTAATAGTGTTCTGAATTCCCCGAGTAGACGTATCTACAATATACCTTCCTTAAAAAATAGCGTCTCTTTAAATGGTGGCTGGGGGTTACTTAATGTGACTAATGTTAGCTTCGACACAGTGTAAAAACATTACACAGCGGATGCCTTGGAAGTAAAGCTGCCTCAGATCACTAGTATGGGTAAAAAGCTAGTTAGCCAGCAGTTCTCATGATTACAGCTACCAGCAGACAAACACAGCGTCACCATTTAATGACTCTACCACACTTCAGCGCTTACGTTTAACTTTAGAAAAGCTTAAAAACCCACCAGGCTCCAAGCTCTTTAAATGTGTTTTTTCTGCAGCAGCATGCACATTGCTCCAGCATGCAGAGGAAGTCAAGGCTCAACAGGCCTGCTGTGCCTCATTATCTACAACTGAACATATTTGAGTTATTTTTTATTAGATATGAGGAACATGTCTTTCTATGGGCTTCTTTTGTATAAACACGACATACTAATAATCAGCATGACTGAAATGAGTCTTTTCCATCTAAGGTATCAAGTAAAGTTTACCTCGTGCTCTGGCAGCCAAATTTGTTTGTTTTAAACTCAGTCATATTCGAAATCACATCAAGCATGATATAAAGAACATCTGACCTTATATTTTACTGGGCATTTTGGCAGCACATGTACCTTGAAATGAATTTATTCTTACTGCAACCTAGAACATTATTGCACTGAATAGATAATATATTTTCACTGTACTGCACTGAACAGTTGCTTACATTTAATACAGTACTGCATTTTGAAATTACATACTTTGCCAAAATAATTTTAACTTTGATGATATGGTAATTTTGCTTTCTTGAAGAAAGACTATTTTAGATTAATGGCTTAATTGATAAAATTGTTGGTGGATTAATGAATTGAAAAACTGTTGTCAGTGGCGGACCTACATAATGCAACAATGTTTGTGTCTTAAATTCTGAGAATGAAGAATTTCTTCCTTTGTATAAGATCAAGATGTTTGAATGAGTGGGACATTGTACCAACTGTTTACATTTAATGTAAGGATTTTATGTTTTTCCCTCTTTTGAAAATGTGACTTTCTTCCACTTGCAAGTGCAGGAGGTTGGTCTGAAGCTTCATAGCATGCATCAACAACCAGCTGCAGCAAATACACACAAACAACAGTGGTGAGTAAAAATACATTGCAACGTTCAAATTGGTTGATCATGAATATTTAAGCAGTTGTAACACACTGCTGTGAAAATCATCTGAATCATTGGAAAAATCAACAGCGCCAGTTCCCGAGTTTGTAATTTAAGATCCGTTTATCAACACCTATAATTTCCATTAGGGACTTTTATTTGGTGGGTTCAGTGACACAGTCTTGTGTTGTTTCTAGCATCACTAAAAGCTTATCTAAAGCATATCTGAAAGTGTCTCTGTGTTACACTTTATGACTTGAACCATTCACCATGTAGCACTGCATAGTAACATGCACTCTGCTGTAGCAACTCAGCAGTGACATTACCTGTATTATTTTTCTTATGTGGGAGTTCTACTATTACAGGCAGTTGGAATTTGTATGTTTTTTTGCTACATTTGCCAAAAGATGATATACTCTGTATGTATGTGTAACTCTGTCTGTCTCTTCTTCTTTATGTCTCTTGCTTTGTTCATACGTCACCAGCAACTTAAACTAATCTCAGGTTCCAAACGTCAAACTATAAGTTTAGTTCCTGAGTTCGTCAAAAGATTGAGAACCTTCCAGAGGTGAAAACATAAGTTTATACTGTACACTCAGACAACCCTTCAGCTTTACACTTAGATTATAACTGTTGCATTATTGCACCTTAATTACTAATCAAATATTTTACGGTGTTGGTTTCTCATCATAATTAGTACTTAAATGTTTAATATTTTAAATATTATTTATATGTAAATTAGTAATTAAGTTTTTTACACTGTGGTATTGGTTTCACTGCATTGTAAGCGCTTTGTTATTCTGGAACTATTATTAAACTTTTATTAGTACATGATTTTATGTACTGTGTGGTCTTGCTTTTTCTGCATTAGCAGTATTTGTTATATTTGATAATTCAAATATTATTAAAAACCTAACAAGCATTTTACAGTGTTGTCTTGTCTTTTTCAACAGCTTAACAGAGAGGTGGGATAGCTTCTAATCAATGTATTATGTTGTTTATATATTATTAATATTTCTCATTTTAAGATTCCCTCCTTTAATGAGTGAAGCAAGATTGCATAAAAAAGAGGAGGAATTGCCATTTTGTTCAGGGTCATTCCATGCCAACCCACCAAGGGATTCCTAGTTGAGGTCATGGATTTTCTTGGCATTTCTTGAAATAAATCCAGCAAAACTTCTACCTAAACCATGGAATCTTGCAAAATCGTGCAGTTTTGCTCCAAATGCTTTTTGAGTTATGAATTTTTGAAAACAGGACCTTGGTGTTAAATTTTCTAACTTTCGGTAGAAGGTTTTACCAGATTTTTTCCCCCAAAACATACATGCCACATGTATTGAACGACCCTTCAATGACAGCCTCCAACACGGAAAGACATCTTACGGAAAGTTTGACTCTTAAATATGTTACCCTTCAGTTAAAATCCTCCCATTGGACAACAGTTGCAACTATCAAGTTTTTTGATGAGTTTGCCAAAATACTATCTGTTATGTGCATTGATTTTGACTGTGCTGTTTATTTTGATTATATGTAGTTGAATAAAGAAGATTTCATATTGTGGCCTCACCATGACATTTACATCAAATATATTAAATTGTATTAATGTAAGTCTCACAGTAATTGAGGACACAAGTTATTTCATATTCAAAATATATGCAAATCAGGTGCTAGTTGCGCCTCAAGTCTAAGTGTCTCTGTCTAGTGTTTTGCAGAGGCTGGATGGAGGATCATCATAGCTGCACTACAAAGCAAGTTTGACAAAGTCAGGCTTTCCTTGTGTAAGTCGGCTCAACAAAAACTAAAGCCTTAGTCAGAGATAGTAGGTATCATGAAGGTGGAGAATTGAGAACAACAAGGAATATAAAAACATATGATGGTAGAAAGTGCTGCTACTGCAAGTGATGCCAGACACTAATGCTGGTAGAAAACTGAAACATGCATAATATATTTATTTTACCAATCAACACAGTCACTTATTTTTAATATGGCAGCTGCACATTAAAGCTGTTAAACTTTAAACTACATATATTCAAACTCAATATTATTATTGTACTGAAGTGCATTTAGGTCTGACACTGCACCATAATGCAGTATATCGCTTTAATTTTTGGCCAAATCAAAGTGAAATTAATGTTACTGACTGAATATTCTCTGTAATAAATACTAATAAACCAATCAATTTTCTAATCTGTTTTCTATCAGCCGCAGTATCAACAACATAAATGGACTTGACAGAAAATCAGGACAAAACATAAAAACATATTTATGCGATTTCTGCATCACCAAGTTAAAACAGGTTCCCATGGCAACGCGATTTCTAACATCACTAAAAGCATATTTGAAAGTATCACTGCATTTACACTTTATAACTTGTCCATTTTTGTCTGAAATCCACCACACAGCATTGCTGAACAATCAGTTCACAACTTTAACTTCCAACTTGATGGTTTAAAGCCAACTTTGAAGCTGCCACCACACTGTCATCATTCAATGGGCTCACTTTCTCAGCATCTGACCCTGAATAATAATTGAAATTAGAGGATGATTTTCAGACACAGACATGAGTCATTTGGTTTTCCTGAATTGCTGACTTCAGCGGAAACTCTCAACACAACTTCAGCTAATTTAAAACTAAAGTAAAAACATCACTCAGACTGACTTTTCACAACACTGGGAGACATCTGGGGCTTCAACTATTTGAGGCAGATTATTTCTGTAAGCTGCGAAGAGCTTAAAAAGCCCTTATTATTGCACTAAAAAAACAAAAATAAACTAATATCAACTGGTCTTCCTCAGGGTCTGGAAGCTGTGTGTCTTCAGTTTTTTGTGAAAATTAATTCCCAGTTGTAATCCTACCCCTTGGATCAGTAAACTTGTTTTTTCTTTCATCACTGTCAGATGCTATTCAGGGTGATTAGTTATGTCAGTTGCTGCACCAAAAAAAAAGGAAATATTTTAATTTTTTTTGTTACTGATTATGCGCTACTCTTCTGTGCATTAATGAGAGTATAATTTAAAAATGCATATAATGACATATTGGTACTTGGATGTAATGCAACAACACTGACATATCAACACATAATTAAATCTGTAAGCAAACAGTGGCTTTTTTACACATCCAGTAGATACAAAGCAATATTATTATTGATTTTGAGTTATGTTTCTGGCCACCTGATAAATTTAAGCCCAAAAGTTAAAGTGTTTTTTGTTTTTTGGGGTTTTTTCTAAACTATGGTTTTGGTCTCCACCCACTTCTCAGGAGAATGCAAGGTGTGTCAGAAAAGTTTCAGGACTGGTGTCACAAAAGATATATTTCAAATCCAAACTACAAACTACAAGTTTTCCCCTTCAGACGATCAACCAGCACTATTACAAAGAGATCCTGCGGCGTTTGCTTCGTTCAGTGTGCGAGAAGAGTTGAGAGTTGTGGCAGGACAAGTCGTGGCTGCTTCACCATGACAACGCACCTGCTCACAATGCCCTGAGCATCCGTCAGTTCCTGGCTGAGAAGAACATCGCCGTGCTGGAGCAACCTCCCTACTCACCTGACCTGGCTCCATGGGACTTTTTCCTCTGCCCCAAGCTCAAGGGGGGTCATCAAGGAGCCCTGTTTTGAAGACGTGGCCGACCACAAGATGGCTGTGATGATGGAGCTGCGGAGGATCCTGGAAGAATCCTTCCAGGAGTGCATGGCGGCGTGGCAGAGAAGGCTGGGCAAGTGTGTTAGACTCCAGGGAGATTACTTCGAAGGGGGAAACTTGTAGTTTGGATTTGAAATATATCTTTTGTGATACCAGTCCTGAAACTTTTCTGACACACCTTGTATGTGGCTCTTTAGCTGCTAAATGCTTCACTATTACCCCTTTCCACCAAAAAGAACCAGGTGCTAGTTCATTGCTGGTGCTAGTGCCAGTGCTTAGTTGGTTCAAATTTTGTACCTCCTAGGAACCTGTTTGCTTTTCCATTGGCAAGGAGCCAAGTTAGAGCCACGCCATACATCACTGCATACGTAGCCATTTACCGAACAACGCCATACGGAAGTCCACACAGGTTTCCATACTAACTTTTTTTTTGGCTGCGGTGCTCAGACCGGTGTGCAACCAAAAATTAGCAAAAAACGTCACAAATCACCGCTTGTATGTCCCATTCTGTGTTTCCATTGGTCTCGTTGGTCATGATAACCCCGCCCCCAGCCCCGACGTACTCGGTTCTTAGCTCTGGTCCAGCAAAGAGTTGGTGCTTGTGAAGCACCAGTTTTGAGAACCTGGAGCTGGTGCTTAGGTGGTGGAAACACAAAGAACTGGTGCTAAGTCAGCTCTGGCTCCGAACTAGCACTGGAACCAGCTTGGTGGAAAAGGGGTATCTGTCCAGCCGATACAGTCTACGGTTTGGAGCTGAGCAGGTAGAGTTCAGGGGGGTTTATCTGAGCTTTTTTACTGAACGGCTGCCAACTGTGGCAGAAAATAACACGGATGAGCCTGAATCAGTAGAGGAAAGCTGCAGAATACAAACCAAAACAATGCGCTGAGAGGAACTGCAGAGTCAGGGGGTAATTCTGTGTTGATTTATCGCTTCTAACAGACGCTTTTGCAATACACATAATCATTTGATTGACTGTTAGTATAAAATACTGGCCACCGCAGCTTGAAATAACACATAAACCCTTAAAAACATTATTTAACTTTGAACCAACCTAAACCGTCTGCACAAGGTGTTTCAATTGTTTGTCTAAATGCTGCTGTACTTCTGCTCCCAAGCCTCATTTACTCCCCTTGGGACCAAAATAAAAATATTCTCTTCAGCCTCACTGATTATTCTGACCCCTTGCTTGTAATTCTGATTCATTTTGTGGCTGGGGACCTTTATTAAGTAAAATCTGACATTCAATCCAATCAATAAATCATCAGAGGTAAGTTTACTTTGGATCATCTGTTATCTGTCACATAAAAAAAAAGAAAAAAAAAAACAAAACAGCAGACAATATAAAGTGTAGGCTGAGCTGAGAAGATACCACAGAGGAGGTGATTTGTCATCAGAGTCGTGTTATCTAACAGTACTGACCTTTCGACAGAAGGGAACAGAATTTTCTCTATCTACGGAGAAGCTATTGCTTATAAAGGTCCAATAACTTGATGTTGTTTTCTCCTCCCTTCTATAAAATGGAATGCAAACATCTACTGCGGCAGGATTTTTCTTACAAGCAAAACGAGGCAGTGAAAAACACAAAGTCAGAGAAAGAAGGAGACGTGAGAAGAACATTTATAGGAGCAGTAACCCCAATAGCTATTGAGATGAAAGGGGATTAGCTTAGCTTAGCATAAAGACTGGAAACACAGAGAAGCAGCTAGCTTGAGCCTGTCCAAAAAAAAAAAAAAGAAAAAAATCTGCCTGAACCTCAAAAACTCATTAATTACCAAGCTGTATGTTGTGTTCTTAAGCCATACATAAACATAAATTGTTGCCTGGCAACTTCTGTAATGACTGGACACTGAGTGGTTACTGGACTACCACTGTTTCAGCACAGAACTCTTTGTAAACCAAAACTTGAGGATTTAGCCATTAAAAAAATCTATAAATGACAAGGTCAGTTTGTCAGTCGCTCCGTTGGTTGAGTGCTTTGTTCCTGCTGAAATGTCTAGACAATTATTGGAAGGATTTCCATGACATTTGATACCCACATTCATGCCTCTGTCAGGATGAATTGTAAAACCTGGGGTGATCTCTTGACTTTTCCTCTGGCACCGCTATCTGATCAAGGCTTTAATTTGTGCAATATTTGGTTTCAAACACCTGCAGAATCAATGGTGTTCTCATTTATGCAGTTAAGGACTACAGGGACAGCGCACATTAATGGACATTTCTGTAATTCTACCAGTTTATCTAACTGGCTAACTTTAAATTGCAGTCCCTCAGCAGATGTGATGATGAACACAAGGGACACATAAATTACATTAAGCAGGGACAGCAGTCATTGTAACAACACACAACATAATAACACCTAAGGAAAACAAGGACAACAACACATACAATAACAAAGGAAGCTTTGATTATTTTAGGTTGAAGATTGTTGTCACACGTTTGATTGTTGTTTACTCAAGAATTAAAATTAATTTTAAATGCAGGACATGTGTCACAGTCCCTGATCAGTGTTGGCAGACTGTTCAATGTGTGAGCTGCTCTCAGTGAAAAAGCTGAGTGTCCACCAGCAGTCAGGTATTACGCAATCACCTCTTGCCACAGACGAAGTGTGTACGTCATCCGCTGTTCTCTGCTTTATTAAAGCATCAAGCGAGGGAGGAGTCAAACCATGTGGAATCTTATAGAAAAGACAACCATCTGTAAAATAAGACTGTGCCAGCTCAGTAAGTTATGATTTCTTAGGCAGTAACTGTGGTGATGGGTGTTTGGCTTCCTCCCAAGCAGCTTAAAAGCCTCATGCTATATACTGACTGTACAGGTTTAAGTGTTGTACACGAAGCTTGTTCCCAGCTTGTTAAACACTCTGACAGGTGGGACATGATCATGGCCCTGAAATACAGTGTTGCTGCCTTTGTAGGTAGACAGTATCTGATACAGGGGACGTTTCATAAGTTGAACTTTGCTACATTTGTTACTGTTTTCCATTACTTTTCAAAGGTCCCATATTGTTCCCTTCTTTAGCAAGTTAATAAAAATCTCACATGTCCCCAGAGTCTGTCTTTGAACTTCTCAGCTCAAAGTACTGCAAAGATGATTCATTTTACCAAACTCCTGGTTTTAGCCCTGCTAGGAACGAACTGAGCAGCTGCTGTTCACGCCCCCCAAGAAGACACTTTTTGCATCTGTGATTGACAGCGCAGAGCAGATAACCACACTTCAGCTGACACAGACATAAATGACATTGTGAGAACAGGACTTTTTAATCGCCTCTTATTTTCTGAGTGACTATTTTATATGCAATTGCAGCTGAATTCAAATATGTGAACACAGAGAGCAGGAGAAAAATGAACAGATGTAAACACCAGCTGAATTCAGGTTGCACTGAAGTACAACAGGTAAAAACACAGGAACACAGCCAGTTGTCGTTTATTGGTTATAAATGCTTACTCTACCTGATCTAAGTGCCCAATATTACAGATTCTGAATCAACGACATGATGAGAAATAACGGAGAATTTATTTCTCTGAGTGTCCCTCAGCGCAACAGTTTCCAAAGAGCTGTGGACATATAATCAGACCTAATGGTAGCCACTAGCCACACTGGCCAACGTGCTGACGTTACAGATTTTCCTATTGCGGTGGTAACATTGAATTAAAAAACAAAAGTAATCCAATGGCTCTTCATTTCATCAGATGCTAGGAGTGCATTAAGACTCCTTTGTTCATTACTGCAGCCAACAGCACAACATTTGGTGCAATTTGCTCGTGGCTCATACATTTTACAGTTAGCAGAAGTAGCTAAAGTCAACACACCTGGGGGACTGCAGACTGCAGCTGCTCTTCTTGAATGACTCACCTGAAAGCAGCTGCAGTGAGGGAACAAGATCATGCAAATTTTTAGACCATCTAGTGATTCCTTAGTTTCTAAACTGAAGCTGTGAGGCCATGTAGTCAAGGGAGGAGGTGGGGTGCATGGGGGATGGCTGGAGCAATGGCAATAGTAAGAATCTTCATATTTTCACAGCTTTTATTTTACACCTTCAAGTCTATAAAATATACAAAACACAATAAAAATGGATTTTCACCGTATGGGACCTTTAAATGTAAAATTAGAATCGATTGTTACACAAAGATATTTGAAGTCAGATTCCTCCGTCAGCTTTTCTTCTGCAGCAGAAACATCAGATATGAGATGAGCTGTTTACCTCCGAGTCATCAGCTTCAGCTGTAACTTGTGATAAACATCAGCATGTTACCGTTTAGGAGAAAGTGCTGCTGGCATGGCTCTTAGAGGCTTTTGCTCGATGTTTTTGTGTGGATTAAAAAAATATGATAGATACATAATTAGCGAGGTGCTGGCAGTCGGACTTTTATAACTTTGGACAGATCTAGACGAGCTGGTGCCCCCTGCTTCCAGTCTCTATGCTGAGCTAATTGCCTTTCAGCTCTAACTCTTAACTTAACACAGACATAGGAGTGGTATCGATCTTCTCATCTAACTCTCTGCAAGACAGTGAAAAAGTGGGTTGTCCGAAAAGTCAATCTGTTCCTTTAAAGTAAGATGAAAGGCACTGTGAGATGTACTCAGAACTACTGAAGTGGTGAAAGCCAGCTGAGAAATATTTGTCTCAGAGGCTGAATCATGCTGCATGCACACATTAACATTACACACAGAGTACGCACAGTGCAGCGAGAACAGGAACAAGCGCAACACTTCAAACCACCAGCAGATGGCGCTGATGGGCACCAGCTTGGCCTCAGATGTGATGACAGAGCTCTTGCTGGATATTGCATGTCAAAATAAATTCACGCCTTTTAAAAGGATTAGACTTCCCCTCCTTACAACACAAACCTCATTACAACACACATTTATGCAGCTGAAAGGACACAACTCCTGATTTGAAACAACACACAAAGGTGGGTGGGAGGCATGACGAGTCCCACAATGTGTGGTTGCGTAGAATAAAAACTACAAGCTCATGACACCTCTTTTCTGGGCAATTCACATCTCTTGCATGCACTTAATGCTTCTCGACTCCAAGTTCCCCTGGGTATTGCTTCATTAATGAATGCAAATGGAAAGGCTTACTTCAGTGGTAGAATATGAATAATGGAAGTGCTGGTAATGTTATGCGGCTAGTGGAATTAACCACAATCGTGGGAGGGAAGGCTGCTAAGTGTAATGGGTCAGCGACGGGTTAGGGAGACCCATGATGAGCTGCACAGACGCACAGACGCACCTTCACATGGATCTTGATGGGAAGTGGTATGCCCTCCTTCAGCTCCTTGGTTTTCTCATTGAAGTCCTTGCAGAACTGCCCAATAGGAATTCCTTTCTGGATAGGGACAGGGACGGGGACGGGGACGGGGACAGGAGGGGGGAGAGGTAAATAAACATGGAGAAATGGTGAGAATCGCTTTAAAATGTATGAGGACTCGGCACTCGCAAAACATTCCGCTGAACATCACTCATGTCACAGTGTGCTGCCAGAATACAGATGCCTGGGCTGCTGTCAGTCAATCAATCATAAAGCTTCACAGGTCTGACTATATTCACACGCACAAAAGAAGCAGCCATGTGATGTGCTGTGCGTGCTTACGTGCTATAATAGTACGGTGTGGAAACATTTTTACACTCCATACTAGTTATATTCAGATGCGTGTGTGTGTGTGTGTGCGCAGTCTTCTGTTGTTCCAGACGGAGTGTTTGTGTGTGTCTGTCACTCGAGTTGTGACTGAATGCATGTTGGTGCCCAGAGCCAGAGAAACCCAGTGATGAATGAGCTCCCATTTTCCAGCTCCTGCGAGGCCAACCAGAGCGAAAGCAAAATGGATGGGTGACATTAAGTCAACACCCGGCCAACGCTTCTCCTTTGCAGCATTCCTCTTCAGAGCTGAATTCAGTTGCAAAGACTAATAAAGGATCTAATTATTACTGCTGAAATTTAGACTGACCTTCACCCGTCATCCTTCCCAAAGGCAACACCACTGATTGAAATGTTCATTTTATAAATGAGGGAAGAAAAAAAGGGTTTTTATACACAGTTTAATGGACTTGCGAGTTTCTATTGCTCCATGACAGAGCACACTGAGCAGAGCAGATTTTAATAATGGATCTGATGAAAAGTCAGTCATCCTGAGACGTTCTCCAATGACAGGATGGGGAAGACATTTATGTGAACTTAACGGAGCAGAAAGTTCTCTGAACATCATCTCCACTAAAGGCTTCAAAAGCACCTGATGAATGCTAATGAGCCGCTCAATCTACACATCACCGTCATTTCATCAGTGTCGAAAATGTTACTCATTACTCAGTGGCGTTTCTCTGCATTTGCTAAAACAATAACAAGAAACTGATTGAAATTTCAACACATCACACGAAATCAAGGCAGGTTATTGTTTGAGCTGATGGGCGCTATCTGAATTACAATATTCTGCTAATGAATTGAAACACGGCTAGATCCCTGGAGCCCTCACTAGGCTCTACCTTCCCTCCCCTCCGTACTTATTAATAGTAATCCCATGTCAACCTCAGTACCTTCTCCCCGTGCCCTTCCCTCCCTCCGCCTCCCATAAAACAACATAGCAAGGGTAAACAAGCAGGGAGAGTGCACTAAAGGAAAGTCTAATTAAATATGGATTAATATAAAGGCTGTGATGTTGGGTGTGAGTCAAAGCAAGCCCTCGGGCTCTGCCTCATACATTCGGCTCCCGTTCCCTTCCTTCTGTTCAGCCCATGTCGGATAATGATCTCTCCCACCGACTCAGACGGCCCTTTCATGCCACACAAAGCCATGAAAAGGCCTCCCTGACCAGCAAGAGATAATGCCTGATGCTTCTAAAATGTGCTTAAGCACGGACAGCGAGACATTATGCAGGGAGAGAAGGGACTGTGCTAAAGATAGACAGAGGCAAAGACTTCACACGGCCTGTAGTGGCCAGACAGTCCTTCACAACTAAAAACGGCTAAATATAACAAAGATTGTCCTGAAGAAATGAAGCATGATGCACTTGGGACAACAGACAGCTCGCCTTGAGCCTCGTACACAATTAAGTATGCACCAGAGACAGGTAATCATAATTTAATTAAGCTGTTCCACAAAAGTCCAGGCGTCTCCAACTCTGAAGATGAAGTTTTATTTTGGCCTCAAGCTATGTAATAGCTTAACTGCAGAAATTACTCCGATTGAACCAAGTTGGTAATTGCAATCGACTCCTTAAAATGTGGCAGAGAGCTGGCATGCCATGAAAGCAAGGTTCAAGGTTGGCTCCTCCAACTTTCCATGACATTTATCAGTGAGAGAGAGCTTGAACAGTAACATTCATGCCCTGGCCAAATCGCTAACCCCACTCAATGCATCTGAGCATCTAATCATCCTCGAGTTCGAGCTGCTGGATAAATCCTCGCTCTTCCACCATGACTGATTCCAGCCCTCCAGTATAAAATGGCTGCAGCCCATCACCCAAGGCAGGGCCTTCCCCTCCGGCTGTGGATGAGGACATTCAGCCGCGCATCTTCAAAGACCCTCTGAGATCCTGGGCACCGGGATTAAACGCTAATCTATGAAGATATTTCTTGCCATCAAATCCAGCGGCGACAGCGGTGAGTAATTGCAATGTGATCCATTGGAGATCAGCGCGGCCGAGTCTTATTACTCATAATTATGTGAGCAATTAGGCGTCTGCAATTAAAATCTGAGAAGTGTCCATTTGATTTGACCCTTCCACCATATTCTCTGCAGTGGTTTTTTGACACCGCCTTCGTGCTAATGTGATTGGCCTTTCAGCTTCACTAACTCTTTTTAACAAGATGTAGCACTGGTGTGGCAGGATGGAGTGTGAGCAGAGGAGGGAACTTGATGGGAGGAGAGGCGAGATGGGAATGGGAAAGGGAGAGACAGCTGATGTGTATTAAAGTTGTCAGGATGTTGCCAGGGATCTCGGTCAATATTTTAACAATGAGAGAGGGTTTGTTTGACAGAGGTGAACGCCACGAGAGGAGAGACATAAAGGCCGTGGGAGGTCCTCATAAATATGGGTGAGAGTGGGGGTATGTTTATGTATGAATACTTTGGCTTCATTTCAATATGACAAGAATATCAGTTGAAGAGTGGATATGTGTGCATATTAAGCTGCCACAGACCGCTGACAGTGAGGAAGTGCTCGCTGTGTGTGGTCGCAGGTGTTTCTGAGAGAACAAGAAGAAAAAACAAATGAGGAAGAGGGAGAGATAAAGGGAGAGGAGGAGATGGAGGAAGATGAGACAGAGAGGGAGAGTAGGTCAAGAGAAGTGTTGTGCTTATGGAAGCGTGACAAACATGGAGATAAAGGAAACAGACTCAGGATAAGGCCTTGGGGCAGGAGGCACGATTAATTGCCCCTGGCACACAAGGCCACTGGATAAATTGCCCCGCGCAGGCGGCACGGAGGAGGTCTGAGATACGGTGACAAAAGGTGCTACAGTGGAGAGAGGCTGGTGGGAGGTGAGGTTAATTAAACTCTTGAGTGTGAAACACTCTCATTCATTACCTTCATTAACTTGTTCATTTAATCTGCTCCGGTGTTGGCATTTTATCACATTCAGCCCCAATGTAGCGTCGTACAGCTGATTAGGTTTCATGCCGAACCCCTCAGCAGCAGAGGGGTAACTGAGAGTGAGAGGCTGAACAGCAGGTCAGTTTAGGTCTAACAGACTGCAAATAGCTCAAAATAAATTGAGTTCACGCTGGACGTGCATTTTACTTGATTTTCCACAGTAGAATCAGTGGATTAGTCTTAAAAGTGGAAAATGAAAACGATTTTCGCCCCCAGTCTCCAGTGAACTGTGCTGAGGCCAATATTCAGGCCTGCATAAAAGAGCAGGGGAGCGCTGCTCAAACGAGCATGAACGCAGGACTGACGGAGTGAACCACATTCAGGCACTCATCTTCATAACAACCAACAAGCCAAAAGTTCTCAGTTGTGTTTTTAACTGTCTGGATCTTTTCTTAAAATAGACACAGCCTTTACTTTTTGTACCTGGCACAAGAAGAAGAATTTGCTGTTTGAGGGCACGGTGAAAGCAAGCAAACAGGCGGCGGTGGAACAAAATGGATTGCATCACGACAAAACATCCCATTTTCAACTCCATTAGGTCCCCCTCACAGTCTTGACAGTGTTGTGCTTTTTGCCACTTCACATGATTAATCACGTGTGGAGGCTGCAGCAGAAACACGGGAGCCTGAACTGCAGGCAGCTGTGACTCCACGCTAGAGATGGCTGAAAAATCACAAGATACGCTGACATGTGGAGGAGAGACACTCAAAACAAGAGAGACGGAGGCTGAAATAAAGTCAGACAAAAACAGCAACTGATAATGATGTCTTCACGCAGCTGTTGTTGTGTTTGGGGAGCTTTCAAAGAGACATTAGGCAATTTTGAACCGTACAGATGTTATTTTAAGAGGAACTTTACAGGTGTTTGAAAAAAACTACAGCAAAAAAAACTTCTTGTGCAGTGTAAATTTGTTTTAGTATGTTAAAACAGTGCAATACCAACAATTTCCCAGAGGTACCCTACCAAAGGATCAATAAAGTTCTATCTAATCTAATCTAATATACAAAACTGTAAAATGACTGCAAATATCTGTAAAACTGTATTCTTAGCTGATTTAAACACAAAACTAGTTTTATGGTCACAAATTGTAAAAGAACAAATTGTGAGCTTGAAAACAACAGTTTAAATTATTTGCTGATTCAGTCCTCAATATCCAGATTTTTTTCAATCAAATAACAGCAAATATCGGCAAAAATAATTATAGTTTTGCTGATTTAAATACAGTAAAGTTGTAAATGATGTAAAAGGACAAAACACCATTTATAAAAATAAAGAATTTGATGTGGATATTATTTACAGTGCTAGCTTAGTTTTTTTCACATGTAAATTAATACTTTTTTCCTGTGGTGTTACTCAATATTTTCAATAATTCAACAAACGAGGGAAACTCTAAAATAACAGTACATTGTTCAAAAGATCACTGTAAAAAACACAGTGCGGCTCCCTACAGAACTATGTAAAATATGATAAATTGCTACAAAAGGCAATGTTGTTTGGGTCACAGCTGTGGCTGAGTTCTCATTTAACTTTTATTTCAACTCAGTGTACATTGAGGTATGGAGGTTTCATGTATAATGTAGCCGAGCAAGAAAATAAAAAATGTAGGCCCACAAATAAGAAACTTGGATAACAATGGCAGTAAAAAGCATTGAAAAGGCAGAGTCAGTAAAATAATAAGACCATTAATTAAAGCATTTGCTCTAATTAATGTTGCTGAAATGGAAAAAATCTGGAGGAGTGGAGTTGGAGACAAGTGAGTTTAATCAAACATCTGTAGCTCGCTCCCTCATCTCTGCTGGAGGCCAACAGCTCCAGGCTTCATTAGCTGCTACCAGCAGAACAACTGCTGGCAATCAAGTTGAATTATGGGTAATGTAGGTGGCAGATTTAGGCAAGAAAGACGAACATGTGGAGTGAAACAGACAATATTTCAGGTGATGCTGAGTCAATTTTGGTTCTAGAAGTACAAGGCTAAGTGGTGGACTACTCCTGTAATTCATGGCTCATACTGTGAGATGACACTGAGTCGGAGCCGAGGGCAGGAGGGTGATGGCACTGAGTGCTCCATGTTTTCCATGTGTGTGGAGGTCAGCCTCGGGTCTGAGGAGAAGCTGTTGACGCCTTCAGCATTCTTGGACAGTTTGTAACCCAGTGTGTCCTTCCAAACTTCCCCAATCATGTCCGAAGCAAAAAAGTGATGAGTGCACAGTACTGTGGACAGCCTGCCTGCCTGGCTGCCCCTCGCCCTCCTCTGCTATTCTCACTGTTCCCCTCATCCTTTCTTTCCTGCCTCGCTCGCCCCTTCTTTCCTCTGTGAAAGTGAGCCAGTGAGTGTGCACAGTGACCTTCAACCACACCCACAGGGAACAACAAAAAAAAAAGACAGAAAAGAAAAGGAGGGGAGGGAAGCTGGATGGAGAGGATAAACATGAGGAGAGGGGTGACAGAGAGACAGTGGAAAGAAGAACAAGAAGGCTGAAGAAGAACACACTCACACACACACACACACACTCACACACACACAAAGAAGCCACGCTGAAGTAGGGAAAATGGAAAATCTCTCTTCTCTTGGAAGCCAGCGGAGCGCAGAGCTGAATCTGACAAGAAAGATGACTCTCCATCCCCTTTCTCACCAGTCTGATTAAACCTCTCACTCTAAAATGAACCCAGCACACTGAGAGCCACAGAAACGAGGGAGCTGAGGACCTGAGCCTTTGCTCAGGGTGCAGACTGAGGTGCCTTCAGATTCACTTGAAGGAGCAGAACCTTGAGGACAAGGTGAAATTCATTCAAACTCCATCTGTGGCTGACAAAGAACCCAAAATTGAATTCTTGAACAAGAAAACCAACCATCCCTCTTTAAAAATTAAAAAAAAAAAAAAAAACCTGCCTCCAAAAGATTTATTTCCGACCAAATCTGCCTCAGAAAATTCCCAATCCTTCTGTTTAAGCATGCACTAAGCCTGCTGTAATGAGTTAATCTACAACAGAGCAATGATTTCCTTGTGTGACTAAGACAGTAAGTAGACAGAAGGAGGACTAATTAAACTTGTAACATCTGCCTTCAGAGCTCTAAATGTGTCTACAGGCTACAAGCATCTTTCGCTCCACTTCCTCCGCTCTTATGTCAAGCAGAGAGGGCTAAATAAGGTGTCTGGCTGCTCCCGAACAAAGCAACTCTTCTTGTGCAAGTGGCATCATCATTATTACCACCACCGATGAATGTACTGTAACTGAGTGCTCTGAAATATTCATGGATAAACTTCCACAGCTGATGGTGGAGAGAGAGAGAGAGAGAGAGAGAGAGAGAGAGAGAGAGAGAGAGNAGAGAGAGAGAGAGAGAGAGAGAGAGAGAGAGAGAGAGCGGGGGGAGGCTGAGGAGGGTGGGAGGTCTGGGGCTGGAGCACGTAACCTGCTTACAAATTAACACCACGACCAAACTCGGACAGCGTGACTGAGTTTCTCCCCCTCGCTGCCTCTCTTCCTCCTGAGCCATCTTCCCGGACGGATCGCTCGGTCTGCGGTCTCCCACTTTGACGCGTCGCCGCTGATGCTCCACTTCTGACCGACTTCTCGGCTGCTCCGCACAGCCGGAGACCGACCGAGCAGCAGCAGCTTCAGCTTCAGCAGCAGCAGCAGCAGCAGCAGCAGCAGCTCGGCTCGCTGCCGTGGCATAAGATAAACCGACAGCAGCACCGCAGGAGGCGACAGATTCACATCCAGATCGAGCCTTTTCTGCAACAACCACGGAGTGATCGGAGGGACGGAGACATCTGCCATGCCCGATCTGCACGGAGGAGGAAATCTTGATAAGTACGAGCCGGTTTTTTTTTTTTTTCCCCTCTTCTCTCCTACAAAGTGTGCTCGGTTGTGGCAGCAGCGATGACTTTGCCCTCTCTCCGCCTCTCCATGAGCCTTCCTCCGGAGCCTGACTGTACACAAACACCCGGACTGTGAGACTTTTATCGGCTCATCAACGACTATAAAAGACACTTTATTGGGCGCCGACTTCTGCTTGGAGGAGAGAGAAAACCCCCCACAATACTTGCTTTTAATCAAGCCGAGAAGATCGAGCCCAAGTGCAAGACGAATGGTTTGGGTAACTAAAGCTTCACTTTACTAGCAGCCATGCAGGGAGAAATCCACGATACCTGCTGTTAATAGGGCAGTTATGAAACAGGTGTTGCAGAGGAGCGGCTTTAATAGAGATAGTTAAATTACCAAAGGATGTCTCACGACAGCACTGCAGGCTGAGCAGTTAATGATAAGCACATTTCAAGGAAGAAAAAAAAAAAAAAGCAATAACTGTGGAAAAAAATTGAAACAACAAGCCCATCGGGCAACTCCTGAGCGGTTACCTGATAAATCAACAGATGTTTTAGTCCTGTGGCTTTGTGTCTGCAGAGAGGATTTAGTCTGCATTTGCACAGATTGCACACCCCAGACTCTATTAATTAATTAGTTTGCACACAATGGCTTCAGATGATGTCCTGATGCCCTTGGTGCTCCTGTTGCACCTGGGAAAAGTTGTGAGGGATTTGTGTGTTTGATGCAATTTGAAGCTCTATGGCGGGTGTTTATGGAGATTAACTGAAGGTGTAGACAAATCAATCTTTGCTCTGCATGGATTTCTGTCCACTTGGGAATCACCCAATATTAATAGAAAACAAACGCAAGTAGCAACCCCACCCCTTGCTTTATCTCTGTCAGCGTGTGTTGCACAAAATTAAAGTGCTTTTAGGATGATAACTGAGACAATAGTTCACATGGGGAGCACTCATGTCAAATACGGGAAAGAGAAGAGATGGAGACTTCTTTTTTAATTTTTTTTGCAAGAAAAAAATGATTTTCAGTGTTAAATGGACTCTATACAAATCTCTCACCAGCACACTATTAAATGCCATTACTCATGCTTACAGTGAAATAGGTAGCCTCACCTTGTCAACAGCAGTGTCATTTCCGAGGCAGCAGAATGATGAATTTGGTCATTATTGATGAGCTGAGTGGACATGCGGGCTGTCATCCCGGTCCCTCACTCAGAACAGAATAAATTACACAGCGCTGACAGGGAGTCAAAACACAAACACAGGCTGACGGGGGAGATTTCCAGGGTGAAATTTAAGGCGCAGGTGGAATAATTTAAGAGACACGACCTCGAGAAAGCCAGCTGCAACAGTGGCTGTAAACTTCTTCGTCCCCATCCCCCTCCCCATCCCCCCCCAAGCAGCTCCGGGGGTTGTTCCCCAAGAAAGAAAAGACAAATTTAAATTCCAATATCCTCTCAATCTGCAGCTTGGTGGAATTCATTCAATTGCCAGCGAAGGATAATCAAGTTGCTGTGTGCGGTGAGACAAAAGGCTTCACAGACAATCAGATATTACAAATGCAGGCATGATCCACGCCTGTCCTCCCACCATGCCTCCGAGCAGATTAATCAGTCGAGATCGCTCCCTTCCTCATCTCTTTGATTCATCTGTTTCAGAGGAAACGCTTAATGTCTGAGATTTTTCAATACTCCTGGTGATGAATACATGAAGATTCATCCAGGCCAAGCTGGCCCACAAAATCCATGTCCTCATTTAAGTGGGCGGAAGTCACTTTCTATCAGCATTTGAGTCTTTTCTTCTCCATCACTTTCACCCCCTCTCCCCCTGAGCTTATTTATGAACTATTACTATCATGCAGTAACACTTTATTAGGCATGTAGACAGCCAAAAGGCCTATTAATCTTTCACTTGCAGTCTTATTCTCATTCTCCTTCTCCACACACACACACACACACACACACTATCTCAAACCCCCCTTTTTTTTTTACCCAGCGGAGTTCTTCAACCCTCTTCAATGATTCAGACGGCACGGAGGAGATGGCAGAGCTCCTGTTAGTCTTACAGTGAGGGAAGTGATGTGTCTTCCATCGGCAAGATATCAATACGCATTTTTCACTGGCAGACTTTTCTCAGAGGCCGCAATCATGCAGACAATCTTTCGTTCGATCACGCTCAACTGTTGCTGTTAGGACACATCTGAGCGGGTGATGATTTTACATTATAATGCCATCGATCCAGCTGAGGGGTTGACACCCCCGAGTGGTGCTGAGCAGATAACAGACAGTCCAGTGGTCTGTGCTGTGCTTTTCAGCTAAATACAATAAAGAGACGTCGGTTCGATTACACTGTAAAGTCAATGATCATTTCTCACACCGAGATCAATACTGAGGTTTATGGTGTCTGTGGCTGAGATATGAGCTGTAACAATAACATGAAACCTCATTCAGCCAAATTAGCATTGCTGGCATGCACTCACCCGGACGCACACGGTGTGTACACAAAGACGCGAGTCAAGCGCATCTCTAAACAAATAGCGAGTTATCAATATTCATCTGATATGAGAGGGGAATTTGGGATGATTAAAGGCTGCGGCACAGTATGGGAACAAGCGCGACAGACTATAGAGGGAAAGAAAAGGTTTTGACAGGGCACCTAGCTGCGTCTGAATGCAATTAATTAATAATGAATAAGCCCAGTGGGAAAAAGAGCAGGAACAATACACAGAAAAAAGTAACAGCAACTTGGAGGAAATCTCAGAATCAAAAAGAAGCAATGTTAGGACCTTTATGGAAAATGAAGACTATTTAATTCAAAGAGCCGCAGAGAAAAAAAAAAAACAATTTAATAGGCTTCCCAGCTTGAGCAGCCAGGGTAGATGTAGCTCTGGCCAAAGATGAAGGGCGCTCACTGCTTACGCTGCAGCTAATGTCTTTAACCATAGCAACAAGCATCAAACTATTTTACATTTGGTTTTGAATTCGTGCTGGAAAAAAAAACAAAACATTTTCTTATCCTGAAAATTTGTCAGTTTTACTGGGGACAGATGGCGTTGTGCGTGACGATGTGATCAGAGTTCGAATTCTGTTGCTGTAACATGTTTCCCACGGTGCATCTGTGTGTGTCTTTTTTCAGGCATGGTGCCCACGCCCCAGGTGTGCGTATCAACCCTGGTGACGGTGAGCACGATGGCAGTGGTGGACCTCTACTTGCTGGAGCAGAGCATGCTGGGAGCTCGCGGTCTTTCAGGACCTAGTGTGTGGCAATGTGCGGCGGTGTTGCTAGGTGATGTGGGCTTCCTGCTCGCACTGCGCTTCGTCTCGGCTGGCGTAGTGTCAGAGGCGCGGTCGCCCCGTCGCGGCTTTGCCAACGCCCTCTGGTTCCTGTTCCTGTCCCTGCTCCAGCTCAAGCTCTTCTTCGTCTGCCACAACTACAGACAGGAGCGCCGGCCACCCGACCCGCTGGCCAGAAAGACGCTGACGCTGCTGCTGTCCATCTGCCTGCCCTCCCTGTTCCTCATCCTGACGGGAGCTGACCACATGACTCCGCAGCGCAGGAAGCAGGAAGTCCGAGGCCGGCTCCTGTGGGTGGTGGTTGACCTGCTGGACGTCCTGGACCTGCAGGCGGGGCTGTGGGAAGCCCAAGGAGGGTCCACGGTGGGCACTGCAGGAGGCACTGAGCAGAGGCTGCCCATTTGGGCAGAGGGTTTGGTTTTCTTCTACTGCTACGCCCTCCTGCTGCTGCTTCCCTGCGTGGCCCTCACAGAGCTGGGGGCCACCGGCCTGCCGGGACAGAGAGGGCCCCGTAAGGAGGCGTTGTACCCTTGGCTCAGCTTGGTCACTATCAATATCTTTACCCTGGCCCTACGGGGAACAGGCATGCTGTGGTATAGGGACCCCCGTGTGTCCACCGTGTTTCTGGGGAAGAACCTGCTGGCTCTGGCTGTGAAGCTGAGTTCAGCCTGGGAGAGACACAAGCAGGAGCGTGGTGCTGCAGGAGCTGAGACTGTGGCTGGAGCAGAACCAGGAGACTCTACTTTGCCAAGCCAGAGTTCAGAGCAGGGAGAGGGCCAGGCCCAGGGGAAAGCTCCCCCCTCTCATTATCACACACTGTCTCGTTCCCAAAGTCACACTCTTTCCCATGTCAGCCTGGAGCCCACAGCGGCGCCCTTAGGACCCTCTTTCATCTCCCACGAACTCTAGAGAATCACAATGAACATGCGTGCATGCACAAATGCATGTACGCACACCCAAACTCTAAATTCAGACCAGCCAAGCCAGTATCACATCCAAGCAGATAATTTGTATTGAATTTCAGTACAACAGCGATGGGTATAATGCAGAGCTGTGGAAATGCATTTGGCAAGCTTGGCTATCTGCACATTTTGTTGTGCTAAGAATAACTCAAAATGCATTGCTGTGATTTGTGGGACCGTATTTTTAAAGTCAACACTGTGAACGCATCTGTCAGAGTGTACAGACTATTCCAGATTTGTATGTTGAAGTCTAGTAGTGTTCATTGTTGTTTAATCTCGGCTTAACTGCCTTTGCCGTCACCTGCCTGTTAGATACTGTCCTTGTAGTTTGAGCCATTTCTTCTTTTTCATTTTAAATTGTAATTCTGATGTCTTGCCAATGACCCAATACCACTCCATGTGCTGTATCTGTGTAGGAGTGAGGAGCACAAATTTGAGTTCAAATTCACGTTGTTTTTGGGGTAAAAATTAGATCAACACTAATCTACCCTTAGATGCCAAAATGCAGACTGACCTTTCAGTGCACATTTTTTCTGTCACTCTGCAGAGAAATTTTGACAGACAAAAGTCGAATATAGAAGAGTGATGATTCATTTTTTCCCCCTTGCCACCCCAGTGCGCAGATTCCAAATCCATCTTCGAGTAAAATTCAAACTCTACATTGTGCTTCAGTATTACAATGCAGAGTCTAACCCAATGACCCCGTGAATTGAAGTCTACTCACGACCCTAAGTTATGTTCCTGTCCTGGATTTATATAGATACCCAAGGAGGTAAAATATACAGTTTTTCCACAATATAAAAATGCAAAGGTTAGAAAGATATAAATGCTTAGTGTAGCTTTAAGATGTTTTTACCACATATCATATCTTTTTTATTAATCCCATGACCTCCAAGATATATCCTGTGGCCCTCTGGGACCTTGCACTGAGGTTGTGAACCTCAAGTGCCATCATGGTGCTGGATTTTCATTCCATCCAAACAGAGCACTGACTGATATTCCTTATTACTTTCTCTTGTCTAGCAGAAAATGTTTCGTTCCTAAAGCCACACTCTCCCCCATGTCAGCCTGGAGCCCACAGCGACGCCTACCCTCAGGACCCTCTTTCATCTCCAATGAAGAAACATTTTGAATATGAAACACGCACAAATACATGCGCATGTGTGGTGAACAGAGGAATCAGTCACTGTGTTGTTTTGTTGGAGTGAAAACCTGCAGTCTCATTGCCCTCAAGGCCGACCCTCCCTTTCAAACTGCGTTTGCTGGTCTTACAGCATCTTTTATGTGACTTAAATGCAGGATTTGAAGATCAGTCACTCAGATGTGACTTTGCTTTAGTAACTGAGATGTATAATGTACCTTCAAGTACGTTTCAACATTTGTTGTTGATGTTAAAATCAACCTGCAGCAATCTTAACACGGCAAAATGTGCATAACTCAAGATGCAAACAATGAAAGACACCATTTGCATTAATACAACCTTGCACTGGTAGAGCATAATGACGGGCAATAAGCATTTTACATCATCTTTATGCTGTTGTAACTCAAACTGCAGTACAGGTCTATTTTACTACAGTGTTTACAAAGACTGAATACCAATGTAAGTAATCCCTTTACAGTTTCAAAAACTTCATGTTTTGTTGCCATCTGTACTTGTCTGTCTTGAAGTAACTGTTATTTTCAAAAAGAAAAAAAAAAACAAAAAAAAACAACAAAAAAAACTGTCCAGCTGCCTGTCCAACCCTCCAATCTCCCCTTTTTCACTGTACATCAAAGAGTTAACTTTTTAATTCCATATGAATAATGGATAGAGCCTTTCATTCGGTTATCATAGATGTTGGGCTTGGGATTATGGGTCAGAGCAGCAGGTGTAGAGGACGTACAGTACTGTCAAGTGCCTTGTTTCCTCATGAAGCCTCTGGGTGGTCGTGAGGCGTACACATCATGTGTACCATGTGGAACTTGGACATATGCCATGTGTATACTGTGAAGTTATTCTACAGCTGTTGTCAGCTACACCTCCAGGACAGACTACAGACTAATAAAGTGTTTCATACTCGCCTTGTGTTGACAGTTCATTGGCTATTATGTAGGAGCATTATTGGCAGACTGTCACCCACACATAGGGGAAAAACAGGAGGAGTCAGCCCAAATTATTCAGGGCCAAGCGGCTTTAGGGACATATAACTGCCTCTTTCTTGCAAAACCTCCACTATATTAAAGTCAATCAGCTCTCCTTCTGTAGTCAGAGTAAATTGCATGTTTTTATGTTTTGCTGACGCGGTGAAGTGAATGGACGCCTCCCCACACATTCAGAGCAGAAAAACATGCTGTTTGCTTCACGGAGTGGCACGCTGACGAAAGGCCGTCATTTATCACAATTATACCAGCCGCCCCATCAGCTCGGATCCTCTTGCAGTAATCCTTGACTATGCTGTCGTGTTGTCTGCCTTTAATGCTGAAAGAGAGAGAAGTCTTGATGCGATGGGGTGTGCCTGTCAAGGGTGTAGTAAGTGCGTGTGATGTTTTTCAGAGCGAACGGGCTCTTTGCTCAGAGCGCCTATGAATGCACCCGTCGGCCTGTCCTCTGAGCTTTAATGGTCCTATTAATTGAAATTGAGGCCATTCGTCAAAATGCAAGTGCTTATTCTCACTGCTTTATGCTTGATTTACAGGCTGTATTTACAGGATGTATTAAGACTAATGTACACTCATAGCCACAGAAAGAAATTCATTTAAATTATCTGTTGGGAATTTCTCTTCAGTTCAGAGACTTTTAAGAAAAAAACCACAGAGGGATAACCAGTGTAGTAGACAGCATCCAACTCTTGCCTACCCTCTTTCTTTCATCTACTTCTCCTTTGCTCACTCTACATTTCAAACACATGCATTCTCGATGCAATCCCTGTTGGGCAACTTCTCATATTTCTATTATACTAAAAGCAGTGACTGCATAGGCAGCTGCCTCTGCAAATGACTAGCTCCTAGAATTTGTTACACCTGTTAAGCTCAGCATTTTCCCTCAGCTCCCACCGACTCTCATAACCTGCTCCTGAAGAAAAGTGCATGAGCTGCTCTGCTGTGTTCTTTCTTCTTTTGCCGCTCTCTCCGGCGCTCCCTGCTCTTTCCCTCCATGCGTGTGTGCTAATTTCACTCCAGCCTGTAATTATTCTCATGTACCAAAGCTGTCAGTTTCCCTTTTTTGTCTCCCATTCCTTCTTTTATTTCTCTCGTTTGTTTAAATTTGCCCCACAGCCGACAGGCAGCCTACCTCTCTGCACTTTCCCTGTCAAGGGTGGTTAGTCAGAGACGAGAGAAAAAAACTGAGGAGAGGCTGGCTAAGATTAAAGGGCCGGGGCCAGTGCCTAAAGCAGAGCGTCTGCCGACTGCCATTTATTTACCGTTTGCTACACACATCGTGAGGCTGATGGAGCATGGGAGCCAAGAGAGACAAACATGTACAACATGACAACAATGACATCCCAAACACTACAAAAGGAGCCACCTTTAGACAAACATATGGCTTTGTTTTGCTTGGTTGAGCACTTGGTTACAACCCATCTCACCTCATTACCCCCGATGCAGCGACAGCTCCAATATGCCTCTGAGCTCACACCAACCTATCCTGTTTAACAGACAGATGTCTAAATCATTCATCATAGCACACACCATCAGCACCACCGCTTTTGGAGAGAACTTCAAAGTCTACTCTATGAGAAAGAAATGATGCAAAAGAATCTGAGACTCCTGTGATATGCATTGCAACAGTGGGGAGGTGCGCATACTAATACAGGTCTCAGATGTTGAGGTGACATTTATGTGATGCTGAAATTAAATGAAATTAAAAAAAAAAAATTTAAAAAGAGAACTGGGGCTGAAACGATAAGTCGATCAAAAGAAAATTAAGCACCAAGCATTTTGACAATTGCTTAATCGTTTAAGTTAATTATCAAACACAAATGCCACACGTTTGTTGATTCCAGCTTATCAAATTTGAGGATTTGCTGCTGTTGTCTATTTTTTTATCACTGTAAACTGAACAGTGTGGAAGAAGATCTTAATTTAGTAAAACATAGCAACACCACAGTGCAGAAATAATCATGCATTTAAATAAGTGTCATCATCAAAATAAACTTAAAGTACCAGATGTAATTAATGAATAATGGTTCATTTCATAAGAATGCATTATTAAATTATACTTGTTGACACATCAGTTTGCAAGCATTCCTCAGTGTTGCAACTGGTAAAATGGGGCTAATTTTTACCACTTTACTTCTGTGAGACAGATTAAGTTTGATAATAAAGCATCATAATTTATTTCTCTACTGAATTTTGATATAGCTCACTGATAATCTGTTCTCTGCAAAGTAAGTAAGGCTAAGCAAAAAATGTTGAGATGTAAAAAGTGCTATTATACATCTGAATTGCAGTGAAGCAGAAGTATAAACAAAGTACAATTACTTAAGAAAATTATTTTAATTGTCCTCAGCACTATATTTGCCATTTAGCTGTTTTCTTCTACGGAAAGAAAATGTGTTTTGGACTGTTGGTCCAACAAAAATGTAATTCAAAGATGTTGCCTCAGGTTCTGGGAAATTGTGAGCATCAACATGTCACACAATTAGTAGTCTAAATTATTAAAAAGTCTTCTATTCTTTATTTTTGTGGTTGACTAGAAGATATTAACATGCTTTTATATCTAAAAACACTTATTTTTCTCAAACTGTATGTTGCTGCAGCACCTCTTCCCACCCTCAGTCTAAAGCAAGAAAGTCCAGTCTGCTCTGATTGGTCAGCTCGCCCAGTGAACGCGAGGCAAGCTTGGTTACGAGCCACATATCTATGAGTATAGCTGAACTGTGAGGAAACTGCCCACTGTTTGCTTGAGGGCGTTCCAAACAAGCCACCAGGCAACATTATGCAAATGTGTTACATGGTGATGTAGATAAGTAATGGAAGAAAAGCCTGGACTTCAAACGAGGCGTTCCTAGAAGGTAAGGGGCAGCGTGTTGGTGGGGTGGGACAGGATAGTTCTTGTTGCTGTGGACACTACAGCCCAAGAATATGGACTCTTTAATTTATCATGTAAATACATTGCCTGCAGATAGCAATATTGTTGTATCTGCATTTGTCTTTATGTTGTACCTATGTCTAAGTGTAATCAAAAATGTACAATGTGGATATTAAAATTTAAAACAAGAGAATAACAAATGCAAGTCTGTATACGACTCCAAGTGGGAAAACTCCAACTAATCACATCGAAAACATTTCAGTTGGGTCCTGCATATATTATTTACCTTGCTTCTCGTTCAGACTGAATACTTGGACAGGACACAGCAAGGAACAAGTGTTCAAAGGTGAAATGGATCATACAAACAAAGCCAAGCATTAAAGACTTCACTGCATACTTGCTGAGGCTGGTAAAGCAGCCACTATTTTCAGTTTGTGTGTTATCTTCAGGTGTCACAAATCCAAGATTCTTCAAAATGATCAAATTCCAACCATAACATCTTTGGGAAAGAAAACCCAAAAATACCAGACTCCCACTGATGCCGACATATCAGCACTCATGTCACTGTGAAAGGCTTTGTATGATGTGAGACAGAGTGAGGATTGTTCCAAAATGTATGATTGCTATTGTTTGAGTTTTTATGTATGCCTGTTGGTTAGCTGCCATAAAAAATATGCCCTCTGTCAGTCAAGAACAGTGATTATGCCATTAAAAAAAAAAAAGGTTTTTGCAGCCAATGCTAAAGGTGCACAATGGGTAATGTTACGCAAAATTAGGTAAGAAGACATAAAAATCAATTTATAATTAACCTTTGAAGTTCACAAATTGCTACAAACGAGCCAAATGGAAAAGCTTAATGACCTTTACAGTTGAGAGTTGAGTGACAGTCAGAGCGAGCCTCTTAATTCTCAGCTTTGGCTCAGTGGGAACTCAGAGGTCTCCAGTGTGGCTAAAGGGGAGGGAAGATTTAGCTGCGCCTTAAATGTGATCAGTAAAAATCCTAAAATCAATTATACATCTAACTGGTAAACATTGCAGAGATGGTAAAATTGGGTTATTACAGTCTCTTCACTTGGCAGCAGTTAAATTCAGGCTGCAGTATTTTTGAGCGGGGATAAAAGATGCTTAAATGGGATGAGATTAAAGCATAGAGTCACCACTGTTTTGTTGAATAAAAATCTCTGAGGGCATTTCAGCTGCAGGAACCTCGACTAACCACTCACTGTGTTTTCATCCAAAAGAGAATTCACAGGTAAACATCACATTTCTTGAGAACAAACCTTCTCAAACCGTTATTAACTGACTTTTTTTGGCCACTTAAAATCAGAATAAACAAGATGTAAACAGCACCAACCTTTTTAGCCAACTGCTCCCTATTAACACATCACATTAGTTGTGTTTCTGGTCACCTGATGACTGTCAGTCCAGTATTGATTCTGGACCTTTAGCTGCTAAATACTCCACTATGCTCAGCAACTAGTTGCCAATAGTGCCTGATTGCTGTTTGGCGCTGGGGGCAGGGAGTGTACAGAGGGTTTTAATGCTTTTTTTTTTTTTTCTGAAATCAGCTCCCTGCCGCACCTGAAAACAAATCTCAGAAACAAAACCATAAAGTTAATGGCCAGAAAACCAAAACAATGTGTTGAACAATGGTGGTGTTCTCCGTAGAGCTGAGGAGAGCTGAGGGCAAAGTCGGGTGCTAATCATTTGAGTTATCTTTTATCCCATGTTGTCATGTGATCCATTTTCAAAATGCAATACAGCAGCTTTAAGGCAGACCCGCTGCACAAATGTAACCTCTGTGATGTGAAAAACTCAGATTTCTAACACTGAGTGCCATCTGCAAAGCCACTGCACAGACACTGCCTTTATAAATGATGCAGCATTTGGAAAGAAAGACAGACGGAGTCTCGAAGTGAGCTAAAAGGGTGGGAGAGGTTGAATCGTTTTTGACAGAGATACTTCAGATAAAGCTGAAGTGATTAGTCGAAGAACTAAATACAACGTTGCTATTTTCAAGTTTTCAAGCTCCTAAAATGTGAAATTTGCATTTTTTTTGGGGGGGGGGTGAGTAGTTTGGTTTGACCCGTTGAACAAACAAAGAAAGAGTAATTTAAAAGACTTCTTGCATTTTCTGACCAAAATAATTAGAAATGATATAAGAATGTTAGTGCTAGTAGCAGCTTCAGTATGTATGAGAGAGAGATATGAAATCAAGTAGATATCAGGAGAGAGATGTGTTTAAAATGACTACAGGAATTTGGAGCAGTAAATTTAAGTCGCAGTCTGTCTGGGAGATCAGGTTTAGTAATGAACAGATTTTATGTTATTGTTAATGTTGTGCAGCTCGTCACAGCAGAGTACATCCCTTTGAACAGAAGCCTAAAGTAATGGTGCAGTACTGCTGATGTCAGATAGGAAAATATGATATTTTCTACATTATTAAACTTTTCTCTGACATCTCAACATTTTTATTTTCTTGATGTTATTAATCACGCATAGCCCCCTTTGCTGCCAGCTTTGTACGCTCTTCCATTCTCTTGTCTGAGTGTCGTCATTAAGTCACAAAGATGAATTAACTGTGAGAATTGATCTGGTTTCCAAGTGTGCAACAACATTCAGGGCTGATGAGTACTGTCCATTACAGAGCCTAACTGGATCATTTGTATGTACAGAACGAGCCATAGGGTTGCTTTAATTCAATCTTGCAAAGGACAATCAAACTTTAATAGCTGAATGACCATTAAAGCAGCAGCAGATTGGGCCTTTATGGTGTAAAATAAAATATAAATTTTACTAGGAAGATCTAAAACAATGCACTTGTGTGATCAGAAACAAAGACGAGGTTAATTAATGGATCATCAGCAATGAAAAGCTAAATTGCAGCAAGAAGGGAATTCAGCCTCTGCTATTCTTATCCATCCTCACTCCACTTTGTTCACTGCTCACTGACACTGAGGACTGCTGACTTATATTTTTTATTATTGTACCAGCCACTACATACATTTTTGTACTTAGAATTGAGATCGGTGGTACAAAAAAGTTGTACTGGTACATCCCTGAGCAATAAAAAAAACAAGACAACTTCAGCTGTCTCTCTGGAGCAATTGAAGCAGAAAGAAGGATACGAGAATTTAAGACAAAACCTTCACAGGCTCAATTCCCTTTCATCAACCGGCTTGTAAGGAGTGAGGCTAATGTATATGGACAGCTGCTGTGGATGGAGGTGTTAGTGTCTTTGGCCTGGAAACTGTGAGAAAATAGTTGCAGACTGAGGCAGTGTGTGGCACCCACCTGCACAATAGAGCTGTGCGACTAGAATAAGAATGGGAATATGAATAGGGCTATGGGAGGAGATGGAGGTGGTGGTGGGGATGTAAGATGAGGGGACTGAGGGGAAAGAGGCAACTATGTGATTGGCAAAGTGAAAATAAGGAAGGATCAGGTTGTCTGGCGGTTAATGAAAGCTGTGTGCAGAAGGTCAGTTGATAAAATGAAGCTCTGCTCCTGCAATTAAGTTAATACCCGTGATTACTCAGAGTGAACAGATGGAACAAGAAGTGGAATCGTGGGTAATTTTACCTGTCCCAGGATGGGGCCTAATGGGGGTCCAGGGGCTGCTTGTCCTGACCTCACTGTGGCCCGGATTACATTGCCTGTATCCAATTTCTTCACAGCCTTAGCTGCCTTGGAGATCTTTGACATCCTGGCGTGTCTGAAAAGCCTTAAATCTGCTTCCAAGTCAACTGAGAATCCATCCACTGAAAGGCAGAAGAAAACAAACAAATTAGCCTTTCAAACATACACAACTGCAACAAATCACTCACACGCCGGGCTCATTAAAACATCATACACTCAAGTCGATGCGAATACCCACAGGCAGAACCCGTGCCTTTCCATTCTGCAGCGGGTGAGTAATTAAAAAAATCTTTGCCTTCGATCGGCTCAGCAAGAGCCACTTTCCTGGAGGTGTTGGAGTGTGGATCAGCAACCGAGTGAGATGCTTGCCCCGTTGAAGAGCCTGAGAACTAACAGGATTTAAACTTCTCCCTGAAAAATCATGGGGTGCATGCCAAAAACCGCCTCCTTCGCTTCACCTCAGTTTGAGTTGTGTCATCACCAAAGTATCTGCGCTGCAGCAGAGCTTCCTTCTGCATCAGTAGAGGTCAAGAGTCAAGGGCAGAGTCGAGACGGGTAACAATAGCAAACATGGAAGGATGGAAGTGCCATCCAAGACATGAACACAAAGAGAGGTCCACTTTTTCATACCACCTTAAAATGCATTTGCCAAATTAGAAGTCAATTAGCAGAGTGGGGAGAAAGGCCTGAACTCGTGGCCTTTCTCTGGGGAGGCAGAGGACATAAAAGTAGGCCTATAATCCTCCGCTGGAATAAAAGTAATACTGACACAGCTGCTTAAAAAAAAGAAAGAAGAAAAAAAAAGATCAATGACTGGAGCCAAGGGACAAATACAAGTTTTAGGGTTGAGCCTTGTGAATCAGGGGAACCCAGCATTCAATAAAAATAAGTACTTGAGGGGAGAGAAGAGGTCCAGCAATGATTCATTGTAGGCAACAGAGGGTATCCAATTAGATCAACAGACGAGACAGTACCAGAAAGATATATGGGACCTCATGCTGTTTTAGAGCAACAAACAGGGAGAAGCGACTCCCAAGAAAAGTTGTGATTCTATCTGGACTGCTGATTATCCAGCAGCTGTTAAAGTGCAGCCACCATGAGGCAATATTTGTGAGGGCATTAAGGTGATACGCATACTGCAGAAAGAGTCCCAAATGGAATCTATTTAGTTTGAATTCTCTCAATAGCTGTCTTTACAATGTAACTCACATACGCTGCTACTTTTCAGAGGTCAATTTCACGCTACTCACCTAATGTGTTCAGCTGCTTCATTGTAGAAAGAATTGTGCTGCTGGTTAGATCAATTCTGGAGTCAGTTAGAAATGCAGAGACCATTATGCATTAAATCTGAAGTGGGAAAAGCCACTTCTGTTATCAAACAATGACAGAAAGACTCATGAATCCGTAACTGGCAAGGTAAGCTAAATAACTACATCTGCAGTTTGAGAGTGAAAATAAAATTACCGGCTGGTGGTTGTACGCCTCCATAAACTAGTCTGTTTACATCCATATCTGTCCAGACTCAAATAATATATGTAGTGAAGACTTTGAAGGAATTTATTGCAAAGTATCGAGTGCATTCAACACAAAGTTGTAGCCACAACAGCAGAAAACGCTGCAAATCTAGATGTTGCTGCAAAGAAGCTTCTTTTCTAAAACATGAAAGCTTCACACTCATCGTGGAACCGGCAGCACAAAAGATTTTTACAATCAACAGGGCTACAAAGTGGGAACCCAAGATTAGTATCACCAATTTAGTATCTGTCCAGATGTGAAATATGGTCACGATCGTTCTTTCTGTTCTGAAATATGGCACTGAATAACGGCTAGGAAAGTGTTTTTAAAGAGCACTTGACGTCACAGTGAAGATGACCTTTGACCTTTTGGATATAAAATGTCATCAGTTCATCACTTTATCCTGTTAGACATTTGTGTCAAATTTTGTTGTAATTAGCACATGAATTCTTCAGTCTTTAATGAGCTCATCCATGAGTCCAACTGAACATTGGTGCCAGATGTAATAAAATTGCCTCCAGGTGTTTAAGAGATATCGCCTTCACAAGAAAGGACAGACAGACCATAAGCCTGAAACATAATACCTCCGGCCATGGCTGGTGCTGGCATGGAGGCATAAAAAATGCTATAAAAATATCAATCAATAAAATCACACACTGAGAGACGAAGCCTAACTAGAGTTTTGTGACTGTGAGGGAAAACAGTTAGCACCAGTATTAAATGTTGGGTTTAAAGGATCAGTGTGTAGGATTTAAGAGCATCTAGAGGTGAGGGCACAAACCAATTGAATGGCCCTCCTTTTCAAAGCGTGTAGAGGGACCTGTGGTAGCTGCCACTCCAATGTAAAAACGCAAAAGGCTCACTGCAGATCCAGTGTTTGGTTTGTCCATTCTGGCATACTTTAGAAACATAGTGGAGGACCCCCTCCCTATGTAGATATGAAAGGCTCATTCTAAGCGAAGGAAAATATAATGATTTGTAGTTACATATGATATTCATTAATGAAAGCATAATTATGAATACAAGATTGCATTTCTGCTAATAGAGCCCGCTAAATCTCACACACTGGTCCTTTAATTCCAATTTAGGGCAGAGGGAATAACAGTTCTGTGTGGGGGGAAATGACAACGTCATGCTTTAATGCACCGCAACTCCAATCTCTGTTGGAGTATGAATAATAAAACTGCAGTTCCCTCGCAAAATGAAATCACTTATCACAAGGCCAAGCAGTGAACACTGAAGAAGAATTGACCTACATAAGGCATCACAACCGCACTGACAGTGCGTTTCACGCAGCTGAATTTACATTAGATTCAAGGAATAAAGCGGCATTAACAGTGCAGCAGCAGGAAACACGGTTCAAGGCTGCACAATAAGCTTCAATCAGGGCTGGGTTAATGTTTAGTTGTGAATAACCAAATTAAAGCTGCAGCAATATGAAGGGAACAGACACAATTTTGAGCTGGTCTTTAGGCTGAATATTACATTCCTACGGCAATTACCGCCAACAGCATCATCGATAATAAGGAGTGCACAGAAGGAGCAATTTGTTTGGGCTGTGTAGAGTTCCTGTGCAAAAGCACTTTGTTAAAAAATGCTTGATAAATGACATGCCACAAATCCAGCATTTAAATAACCACCTAATAAAGGAAGGTGAGTTGAGCTATATTAGAGCAAAAAACATGGCAAATGTTGCACAATACATTAAATTGCCACTGAACAAAACAATGTAAATCCTATTACAGCTAAATTCATATCTTGGCCTTACAGCTTTCCCTTTAGGATTTGGCATCAAGTCTCTAATCATCAGTTTGTGTAGTTTACTTGTATCTAGTATGAGGACCAAACTCTAAACCCCATTTTTCTAAGAATATCTGGAGCTTCTCAAGCTCCCCTGTTGCCTGTCAAATAAACTATCAGGAATGGAAACAACATCTTTGACAGAAGTAAACATGTCAATAAAACTGAGCACACAGGAGAAAAGCTGAATAAAAATCCCACCTTTCATGATAACGCACAGGTCTACATAGACTGTTGTGAAAAGATAATCTGAAAGTAGATCCCCCCATGTAAAAACTCATCACATTTTATCATCCATTCATTATTGTGCCTCTACAGTTGTGAAGGTTGTCACAGTGCAGTAACAGCCGCTCGTGTTGTGTGTTTCAACATAATTAAAACTGACGACATTTCAAGGATAAAGCCGACTTTGATTAAAGAAATGAATCAGTTTGTTATTAAAAATGTGGGCTTAATTGCACCGGTGAAGCCCACCACCGCTTGTTGTTTAGGCTATTCACTTTAGTCTTCATTAAGGCAGCAAGCCAAACTGTAGCCAGCATCAGTGAGGCTTCTGAATCCGTTGTTTATTTACAGGTCAAGGTTAGAGCTTTTGCTCTTCTTTAAACCACATTCTTGAAAAATGGGTAAAATGGTTTTTAAGAGCTGTCTTTAGTTTGAAGGTCTAAGAGCACGCTCAGTACAAATGATACTGATATTGTATCAATCTCGTAGAAATTATGTCTTCTTCCTCATTCTCTATCTTTCATATCTCTTTGCTGCAGTCTGACGAAATAAAAGCTGAATACTAATTAATTTCTCAGAGGGATCAGGCTTTGTACCTGCAACAAACACAGAGTTAAGACTGGTTCAATAACCTTTGCTACACATTATCTGCCTTCTCGTCTTCATATCTCCGCTAAAATTAAGTGAAGAAAATGAAGTCAAACATTTCCCAGTAACACAGACTCTGTATTGCCGCATGAAATAAAGAATAAAACATTATTATCTTATCAAAAGGAACATTCTGACAAAGATTCAAGTCTAAGTGGAAATGCGTGTTTACCTGAAAACTCTGCTTCGGTAAAGGCTTTTCACACTTCACCTCTATCAGAGCACCTTTATGTGGTTGGTTTATTATTCTCAGCAGCTATTCCCTCTTCCCATGCTAAACCACCTCTGTAGGCCTTCAGAAACTCTCTCTCACCAGACTACAGCATGTATTGCTGACTTGTGCTTGCCAAGGTTTAGTACTAGTATTTGTTATTCCACTGCCAAGGTGAGAGCCGAGATAGAGGTATGTTTTCAGTGCTGTTTGTTGGTTGGTTGGTTTGTTTGTTTGTTTGTTTGTGAGCAGAACTGCACAAAAATTACCCAGAGAGGTAGGAGGAGGAAGTGATCTCCGAGTGCACTTCTAGTTTCACACTGATCAGCCTTAAAATTAAAACCACTGACAGGGAAAGTGAATAACATCGATCATCTTGTTGCAATGTAATGTTCTGCTGGGAAATATTGGCATCCTGTCCCCCCCGTGGCAACAACAACCCCAGAGAGTAGCAGCCTCCTCCAGCAGGACAATGCACCCTTCCACACCACAAAAACTGCTCAGGAGAACTCGCTCAAGTTGCTGACCCAGACTTCCAGACTCCTTGGATTTCAATGTGGACAAGCATGTACCAGAATCTGCCTGATCCATGGAGGTCCCACCTCCCAACACAAAGAACCAAGAATCTGCTCCAAACACCACAGGACACCCTCAGAGATCCTGTGCTTATGTCCTGACTGCTCAGAGTTGATTTGGTGGCATGAGGGGGAACTACACAATATTAGGCAGGTGGTCTTAATATTGTGGCCGATAACTGTAGGTTCTGTGATGTAAGGAACTGGATAAAGTCATAAAGGTCAGATTAGGGCTGATGGAAACTTATTGCCCTTGTTCAACTATCTGCGTAATTCGGAGCAGAGCGACACCTCTTTGGTGAACCGTCATGAAACTCTGTACTATTGGTGACCAGATGATGAATCCTAATGACTCTGCCAATCGTTTGACTTTTCCTGACAGTGGCATTTTTAGATTTGAGTGAAACGTCTTTACAGCCATTGGATGGATTGCCGTGACATTTGGTACAAATATCTATTATGCCCACAGGATGAATGCTGAAGACTTCTTATCTACTGACTTTTGATGTAGCACCACGAGCAGGTCAAAACTTTCTAATCATTCTATAAAATATACTACATCTACCAGATGGACTGACACAAAAGACAGTGATCTCTCGTCTTTTCCTCCATGAGGCTGACATTTGTGGTTTTGAGTGAAATGTCTTGATGAGCGCTGAATGGGTTTTCATGACATTTATTTTCCCAGCACAGTGAATTGTAATAACTTCAGTAGACTTACACAGAGAGATCATCTGCATCTGTGTCAGTGCTGGAGAATGGTCTGGCTGCACCTTATCATCATTCTGCTATAGAGTGGGGAAAAAAACGCTTTGACTTGTTTGTATTTCCTCAAACTAATTCCAACCATCTTGGGTGGTGCTGAGCCCAGAATGCAGCAGCAGAAGCCTGGAAAAGTAGTGATGGGGGAATTGTTCTGTGGAAGATTCGCACATTCGGAGACAGTCGCTGTTTGTAAAATGATCTGTTTATGGAAAAGCCAAGCCCTTTCAGCCTATAGGTGCTCAGAGGTGATAGTTGTTTTCATAGTGGAAGAGAATGTATAGATTACCATCAGTCTCAGTTGTGTTTAGTGCTACTTATCGAATGTAGGCACGCAAACATTTAAAATGAATATTATACCCAATATACAGCATATATATGATCATATTATACCAGTATTTTTTAGCATTGTTACTGTTAGCTGAGGATTTATGTTAAAACGGGCGCAGGCCTCATTTCTATATTTTCCTCTGAATTGCTTTCCTACTGACTCTCATGTGTTGTGATAACATGGTATCTGCAGCTTAGCTGATAATTCCCAGTCCTAATTAGGATGATTTTGGTGGAAAAAATTAAATTTACTCTGCAAGCTTCTATCCTTGGTTAAGTCTGAAACGCGTGATTCATTACGTGATATTCCCCATCCTGAGGGTGTAATTTTGTCATACTCTGATAGGAACTGAAGTATTCTTATTCTGGTCTCATCACTCTGTCTTAATAGAAAATAAATTTCTTTCTGTTCCCATCTCCTTAAACAGATAAAACCTGCCAAACCACATTTTCCAAAAAGAAGCCATGATTAATATTCTTTGAAATTCCAAAGAAAAGGACCAAATTCATTCTTATCTTCTCAATAGACTTAAACCACCTCTTACGATCTGTTTTATTCAACTCTTAGTTTGGCGGTCCATCTAGTGGTAGCACTCACCTTTACATTTCACAAAAGACACTTAGCCGACAGAGTAATTCACTGTGAGTTAGTGATGCACTTCAGTCACGGGTGTCACTTCATAGATAGCCTCTGTCACAACTACACAACCCTGCTGCGGAACATATTTAGATAAACAGGAAGACGTGCTCTGGAGACAAGCTCAAGTCCCTGGATACTAACAGAAAAAAACACAAGCGCATTAAAATTATAATAGCAATTTCATGATTCTGCTCATCTGTGCAGAAAAGTTTGAATACCATTAGAGCCACAATAAATGAATGGTGTCCTTGAATATATAAGACGACCAAATCTCTGTTAACAGCACAATAAACAGCAGAGGAAGGGCCTTCGCTGAGCAGCAGGGAACTCTGGGATTGCTGCAGTAACTGTTTAGGTGGCACCATGTTATGAGTTAGGAGCCACAGATTAACTGTAATCGATGAGCTTAATGCAGTGACCACACAGAACAAATGTACTGGACTGTGATCACTCATTCAGTCACACGAGACGCCCTCGATAAGATCAAGAGATAACGTCAGATATAAAGTTATAGGGAGTCAGTCATACACCGATGCTGTTCCACTGCATTAGTATTCATCCCATCAAACTCCGGCCCTGGAGCTATTGATTGCTGAATGCCAAGTGCTAAAGGCCAGTCAAATAAAACGAAGAACTCAAGAAGAGTCTGAATGATCCCTCAAGACTGGAAAAGGGAACCTGCACGACCTGGTTTAACCCACATCTGAACCCACGGGTCTCATCTCGCTGAGGCTTTAGCTCAGCTGCGAATTTCCAGAAATAAACACCTCATTACTTCCACGATTTCAGTAATAATTGAATTTGCAACAAATAGTCTGATGCAACGCCAGATGCCATTAGATTTAAACTACAAACTAGGCAGAAAACAGGAACAGCTGCTTTATATTAAATTTTCAGTTGGCTATTATGCTGAAAAAGTATATTCTGATAAAAGGTATCACTACTTTAAATTTATATCTCACACTCAACTGATATTCTTACTGGGAAGGCAGACATTTAATCGCCACCAAAAAATCCATCATAACTGCAGGGTGAATGTGTTCAGCAATCCTAAATAACAACACAAAAAGCCTTATTTCAGTCTACACACAGACCACCAAAGTGACCTCTGTCTGCATTAGGTCATGTTTTTAATATACCAGTGCGGTGTGGTTCAAAACATGGCGGTTCAGAACCAGCTGCTTGCTTTGCCTCCAGTATTGCTGCTTTACCACTGACCAACCTCTCACCCAAACTATTTTACATTCTGCACTGAGTTATTAAAACACTGACATTAAAACTCAAATTAGTTGACTCCTCACTGGCTATAAGTACGATTATGTAGAGAGATGGCCAATCATCATCCTCTCTCTACATGGTTCATAGTGTGACACACTCCAGGGCTGCACATGACAATTTTGTTGATCGATCAATCGTCTGATACCACCATTTGATTTTGACATCACTGCTGTGATATGATGATAACAATAATAGATCTTATTTGTCAGATGTCAATTGAGAAATGAACATCAAATTCAAAAGAAAACACATTAATTTAATCACTGTGTTTCATAGCAGTTTTTTTGTCTGCACAGGAGAATCTGTATTTTTACTAAAGTCTGTGATGGTAAGGTCACTGGTTCTATCTTTGCGTCTTCATTTCTTAAGAGCAGCACTTGGCCAGCCTTCATTACCACCACTAAGGTGCCCTTGAGCAAGGACTGGAGTCCCAGCTGCTCAGTTAGATCAGACTGTTGTACTGAGCAGCTTCTAAGTGTGAATGTGTGCAACTGTGTGAAATGGATTTAAGCCCCATGACAACATTTTAACACTATATAGCCAGATGTAAGTAGTTCAGTCATAGGCGGCTTAGTTTTACTTAAAGACAATTCTTGGCATAAGAAATGTAAGCTTTCATTAATGGCTAACCATCCATCCATCCATTCATCCATTATCTACACACCGCTTAATGCTCATTAGGGTCGCGGGGGGGCTGGAGTCTATCCCAGCTGACTTAGGGTGAAGGCAGAGGACACCCTGGACAGGTCACCAGTCTATCACAGGGCTGCACTTAGAGACAGACAATCAAGCACACTCACATTAACACCTATGGACAATTTAGAATCACCAATTAACCTCAGCATGTTTTTGGACTGTGGGGGGAAGCTGGAGAACCCATGCTGCACGGGGAGAACATGCAAACTCCACACAGAAAGATCCCAGGCGTTCTAACCAGGCGATGAACCGGGGATCTTCTAGCTGTGAGGCAACGGTGCTAACCACCGAGCACCTTGCAGCCCATATATATGTCAAGGCCCAGATCAGAATCTGGCCCAATTCTGAATCGGGCTGGCCCAGATTGGAATCTTGACACCAACTTGGTCCAGATTAGAATCTTGGAATAATAAAAATAATAATAATAGTTATTATCATTATTATTATTATTAGTAGTAGTAGTTATGGGATATTGATTCAAATGTAAAATTCAAAACAAGCATTAATCTTTTAATAATTTTTTTTGAAGATTCATCACCAAAAATTGATACACTTTATTTACAAATTGTAGAATTGCAGGTAATAATACAGCATATAAAATATTAAATAACTCTATACCAGTCAGCCTTTGGGTTTTGTGTATGAAATGCTACTTTGTGATTAGACGAAGCCCTCTTTGAGAGCTACTCAGGAGTCTGTGATTGAACCTTCAAAGCATAAGGGTGTGAAAAATTTGGCTACAAGATTAACCAAATCCCACTGGTATATGTCTCAAAATATTTTACAAGGCCGTGACATATATTAAAGCATGATGAATATGAAAGTTTGTTTAATTTAAGTTCCTATTCTTTAAAAAGTGCAACATTTCTAATGTTTCATTTCTCATAGCTGCATACATGTATTTGTATGTTGTAAGATTAACACCATGTAGCAACACTGATGTAGTTTTCTTATAGTGTATTATTGCATGAAATTCTATAATTTGTATATAAAATGTATTAAAAGAATTTGTTTTTGTGTTGAATCTTGCATGTTTAGCAACACCTCGTGTAAATAATAATAATTCCAAGATTCTGATCTGGACCAGCAAGTCAGATTCTAATCTGGGCCGGCCAAGATCAGAATTCCCCTCTGGGCCAGGTTGGTGTCAAGATTCCAATCTGACAGGATCAGAATCCGAAGAAAAAAGGAAGATTCCATTCCAGGCTGACCTAGAATAGAATTCTGATCTGGGCCGGCCCGATCCGGAATTGAGCCAGATTCCAATCTGGGCCTTGACATATACATGAGTTTGTTCAATTCAATCTTTTTAAAATTGTGAGATGTATCACAGTTCCTCAAAGTACATAATGTCTTCAAATTACTTGTCTTCCTCGAAGCAGCAGTCCAAAACAATAAAGACATTCCATCCATCTGCTTTATCTTATAGAGGGTCACAGGGTGGCTGGAACGTATCTCAAGCTAAAGATCACCAGGTCATCACAGTAACCGACACACCACCATGCATGCTCACAGCCAGTTTAGAATCACCACTTACCCGACCAGTAACTCTTTAAACTGTGGGAGGAGACAAGGGAAAACCCACATGCCGACCAGCAGATTTAAACCCATAGCCTTCTTAATTTGAGGCACATTGCTAACCACTGCATCCCCCTTAAACGATTAGGCTATTATCAAAACTGTTGTCAATTATTTTTCCTCCAGTTGATTAAATGGCTCAGCTCTGCTACACAGATTCAATCATTGGCAACAATATTTAGTCCCTCTGAACGGAAGGATAAAACTCTTTCAGTTCACACAATATTTTACTTTATTCTTAACATTTATGTGACTGCTACCTGCTGATACCAGAAGTGTGTAATGAGGAAACTATGTTCCCTAATTACACTGTGAAATTTTAGACGCAAGGCACCTTCTTGTTTTAACAAGACACTGTACCCAGCATGCACACATTAGATCTATAAAGAAACTGCTTGGCCTAAACTATTCAGCAATCATACATGTGTAAAATGCTCAACAGGCCAAATGCTTTTGACCACGCAGATTGAAATCTACTGCTAGCTTTTAAGTAATGCAATAAGGACAGCAGTCATCCTGTGCTGTTTTATGCCGTTGTGTGGAAAGTTGACAACTGAAGCAGCACACACTCACACTCACACTCACACTCACACACACTCACACTCACACTCACACTCACACTCACACTCACACTCACACGCCCATCACTGCAGCTCGGGTTCAAATCAGGACTTTGTTCTGGGATCATGACAACTCCCAGACATCCTCCATGAATTATCCCTGTTTGCTTGTGATCAAATCTCAGAGAAGCCGTTTTCTTTACTGGCTCTTCTGAATTACATCTCCCTCCCCCATCATCTTTGAGTGGCAAGACAGACTGTGTTACAAACTGCCAGCACTTTAAATAAATCTAAAAAAGCAACAAACAGCAACAATGAAGAATCTGCGGCAGAGTTTGTACTCGAGAAATATAATAAAACCCAGAAAAACAGCACAGACTCCACATTATTTTCTGATATATTTTGCAGACAGGCAGCTTGTTTCATATGTTGTGGCAACATAGCTGTCAGTTTTTTTGTTTGATATGAGAGCACAAAGCATATCAAAACCACTGACTGGTGTGTCAAGAAACAGGCTGGAGTTACATTAGAAGCAAAACGCAATGTTTATCTTCCAATTTGCAACAGGATATGTTGGGGTTTATGCCTGGATCAATGATTTTTACAGATAGGATGCACAAAAAAGAACAAAAATACACTTTTATTGCATCATCAGACTCCTTCATGTGGTAGACAACACTGCAAAAACAAGTAATGAGAGAGGAGGAAGAGACGGGAAAGCAGTAGAGCCACAGATTTATATGATTACACACAGAGGAGAAGCATCACAGCCATCTCTAGGCGACATGTGGCTACACAAGGCCCTGACATTATAAAATTCATTCTTCAGAATTACTGCTCAGAAGCTGCAAGCCAAGTGTGACAGCAGCCAAAATGTGACAGTAAACATTCTGAACTCTGAAGCCATCTGGCCCCCTGGGTCTGAGCTCCTGCTGCAGCTGGACTTCATGTCCCCAGTCCTGGGAAGTATCGTTAATAAATAAAAGTGCACAGGGTGGATGCTTAGTGACCTCAGAAATGGACACGAGAATGAACAGGGGTCAGCTGTCCTTACCTACAAGGACTCTGCAAGAAGCAATTGCAGGTAAATGACTCAGCTATTCTACAACACTGAGAAGGTGGAACTTTTTTTGTCACTGATCCAAAATTATAAACTATTCAGGAGTTTTCTCAAATACCTTTAGCACTGGTACTGACTGTGTTGGTCATGCATGAAAGAAAGCAACATACAAGTTGTGCCATAGTGAAATACTGTATTTCCAGCTTACATGCACTAAAAACAGATCTCAGCCGCTGTGCAATGAGGATTTAAATCTATGCATTTCTTTTTACACAAAAATACTACAAAAGATTTTTAAAATAAAACTGTCAATGATGGCAAACAAAATATTTTCCCACTAAACTGCTCACAACTCCTGCACGTACACTCCTGGGATAAGCCACGGTAAGAAAAAAAAGGAAAGAAAAACGTATGTTAATAAGCTATGATCTTGTCCAGAAAGGTTATTGTTGTCAAAACATCTTTACAAACTTCAATGTCTTACACAATCTTGGCTGAACTATTGTTCAGTCCAAACAGAACTACACTTTTGTCCTGGCTTGAAAACGAAGTTTTGGGAAAAGAAGCAATTAGATCATTGATCCATAGGCATCTTGCCATTCTCTTTTAACAGGTATCATTTGGTAGGTTAGGGTGTGATTTCAACTAGTAGATCCAAAAACTAGGGGTGACTGAGGGCAGTAATAATGAAGATAAATAGGCCTTTTTGCATATTAGCTTGTCAACCACAGCTGCAATAAATAACACCATTAATTGCAGCATTGCATTGGAATAATTGCTGGAACAAAGCCAAGGTTAATGCTGTTAGTTCCACGTGTGCTTTTCATGCAGTGACAAGTACAGAACTCTGCTGAGAAAAATATCTGTGAATCGAGGGATTCAGTTTGGTACAATTAAGAAACAAGAGGGCTTTCATGCCAGTAAGATTAAGTTTGGCAGGGTATAAGGCTTTTAACAGATGCTGACAGACTGCGTAGTTGCAGTTTTAGCAGATGTGATTGACAGTAGCCTGGCAACAAAGGTAAATAATTTTAAATACGACTGACTAATGTATGTGCCATCATGTATTTCCAGCTGAGTCCAAACAATCAAACAGAAAGTCACATATCATATTTTACCGCTGACACTAGGCGTGCTATTCTTTTGCATATTTCATACACAAACTGCGTGCTCTCTCATGGGAAGGGCTGAGTGTAATTCAGTCTGGTTTTGCTCAGGAGGCCAGCTTGATCCTGAGGCCTTGGGAGTGCACACAAAGTCTTATCTTGTCTTTCTCACTGGTGTAAATCAGAGTGCCCAGTTTCATAGGAGGATGAGAGGAAGATAAACCCACACAAATAATTCTGTGGAGGCCCTGAAGTGCCTCAATGCTGGAAGAATGAGACAAAACCCAGAGAGCCTGACCTCCCCCCTCCCCTGGCTTGAAAGAATACAAGAGATAAACTTGTGTATGATGGAGTGAATTTATACCTTTGCCACTTTTTCTTTGTACATTTATTTTTTATTATTGTAGTATTTCTTTTTGTAGAGCTTTCACAATGCAGACAATAAAGATGATAATGATTACACAGTCCTGCAAAATCTACACGGCTGTCCTATTTGAATAACATTGTAAATATTTCATTACTTTGTAATGGCTTCGATTTGCTACACTGGTTATTTATTTCTTGTCTTGTGTGACTTACTGTTTATTTGACATGCAACGCTTGTTTTTTTTTTCCAAAAAAGAAGAAAAAAAAACTTAACCTCTTTCAATGTTCTGCTTGTCAGTATTTCCTGTTATTACCAAAACACCAAGTCGTATTCCTCCTGTGTGAAAACCTGCTTGGCAATGAAACAGAATATCTCTGGCAAAAATAACCAGAACTGTTCAACATTGCTCACATCACTTAGAGTAAGAACCAGACTATGTCCAGCGGCTTCAACAATCATCTTTGTAACTCCCTTTGTTACTTGATTATCCAGTAGTGTTAACACTTGGTAAAAAAGCAACAAATACACACAGAAAATCTGGCTACCATTGATTTACAGTCTTCAGTCACAATGATGTTTCCATATTTATCAAAATATTAAAAGCTATTACAGCACCAGTAGCAGCTTTGACTCCCAGTTTGAGTCTTAAAACTGAAAAAAAAACGTAATACTTGTACGATTTGTTTTACATTCTTTTCTTTGGCGACCGTTTAATCCATGAAACTATAACAACGCTGACATACTTCACCGAACAAATGTGTCGCACGACAGCTGCACTTTACGTCCACAGTCACATTGAAGAGCAAACAAGCTACAGGCAGCTAAAGCGAACGCAGACACTTCCGGCCTCCACACGGAGAGAACCTTGTGAACATTTTAAATATGACCGTGTGACACTGTGGAGAAACGACAAGGTGCCTCGGTGTTCTCTTACCTGTCGCTTGTCCCGCTCCTTCACGCCGTGAGCAGCATCCTTCAGGGCGCAGACATGTTGGATTACAGAACCCGGCGGACAGTCTGCCTCGGCTCTGCAGCGCGACGCCCCCTGCTGGCCCGGAGGAGCAGCTGCAACACCCGCACTGCCCGGGAATGCCTGCTCAAGAGCACGTCGGCATAAC
>NW_007577770.1:526598-549990 GCF_000690725.1 Stegastes partitus | reverse complement strand
TTTAACCCTGCCAAACTCTTTTCTAATCTTTTGGATTTTAACCTGATACTTGCACCATTTTCATAGCTTGTGCTCCAATTGTAAATCACAGTGCGCGCAGGCTGGATTGGTGCTTCTCAAACTGTGTGCCTCTGAATTAGTCTTATTTGTATGACTTATGCAGCTAAAATTATATGTAAATTTATGCTGGACGGACTATGGTAATGCTGCCTCGCTGAGAACAATATATGTCAACTACAGCTGCTTCACAACTCACTGACTAAAATCTCTGCACTGGCATTATTTTATTTATTTTTATTTATTTGTTTTAAATATAAAGAGCTTTTTATTACATTCCATCCGTATGAAAAGCACCACACAAATAAAGTCTGACTGATTAACTTATTCCAACCTGGCACTTAATCAAATGGAAATATGCTAATCTTGTGTGTTTTAATCATATTTTTCATAATCTCCAGATGGTATTTTGAAACCTGAGTGGGCTTCACTAGACTTTAAAACAAACCAGATGCTGTCTGAGGAAACAAATGTCCTGTGTGTGGTTCCAGTTGAAGAGTCTGTCTCTGACACTGATGGAGCTCCATCACAGCTAACTGACATGTTACAGCCGCCATTTTGTCCCATCTGCCAAGCCACGAAATTATGACAAACGCATCCTATTTTCTCCTAAATGCTGCTGTGGAAGCTATATTTTGTAAATATTATAGCTGTTTTGTGAATTTCTATTTTTATTTTTTGATATGTTATTTTAGTTTTTCTGCCAAGGGTTTAATGCTAATCACATTAGCTTACAGGCTACTAGCAGCTGAGGTGTTGCTACTACAGCATTCAAAGTAAATTTACTGCTGGGCTGATTTCTATGCTATTTTACTTGTTTTTTGTTTTATTCTTGTGGCCTCTATTACAGTGATGCGACATATTTTAAATTTGTACTTGTGAGCCATTGTTTCTTTTTGACATACGGGTAAAATCAGACAGCTAACAGATACAGCAGTACATTCCCTCAGTCTAACCTGTCATAATATAAATTGCTTTCTGTCTTTAACATTTATTGTCAGTATGTTTAGCTAAGAGGTCCATTTAGTAGCTTTCCTGGAGGTTTTTATCCCATTATATGATCTTCATTAGCCTGTTAAATCTGGTGCCTCCAGTTCAATAGCAGCTGGACTGACTCCATCTAAGAACGACCTTCAACCACAGTGATTTAATACAGACTGAGCCATGGGTTGGTGCAGTAGAGGACTTTGAAGGATAGACCAAACACTCACTTGCTTTTTCATTATGAGTTTGTCATTTTGAATTCTTATTAACAAGCCATCACCTCAGGCTGCTAATAAAATCAAATAGGATCTACCACTTTCCCTCTGGAAATTGCTGCTTGGCTCAGTGCGTTGTTGTTACCTGGCTCGAGGAACTTTAGTGAATAAAAAATGAATTCATATTGTTACACTGCCAGATTATCTCCCTCCTGTGACCTGGACCAGAATAATCCTGTAATTAATTCTGTTACACTTCCATAATGAAATAGCATGAATATTACAGCCAGCGTTTCCATTAAGGAAACAGCAGAGCTGCTGGCACTTTCTTTTTTCTTCTTCTTTTTTTCCCCCCCAGTAGAGCAACAAAGCTTTTTTTAATTTTAAATCTGAATCAGCATCACTGTTCAGAAACCAAACCATTTCTTTTGTTGCTGATATTTAGTTAAATTCTGAGGAATATTTGTATTCCAGTATGAATATATTTGATTACAACTGATTAGAAAAAAAAAATATGGATGTGACTGAATGTCACCAAGCTATTTTTATCCAGTACTTTTATTACAGTAATCATTTTCATACATCTCACACATCACTAACAGGATTTCCCATGGAGGATTAGGTTGTTCAACCCATCTGAATCATCTTCTGCTCGGTTATTGCTTCAAAGCAAATATGCTGCTGGCATGAGCAACCAGTTCATATCTCACATTTACTGCAAACCATCTTTCTGTCTAAATTTAACTTGTATACATGAAACCATAAATATCACAGAAAAAAAATCGTTTATTAAAATATTTTATTTGGAACAAATTCAAATTATTTAAATTAACATTATTTCAAGTTTCCCATGACATTTGTACTGCCCATGTTTTGACAGATTTACGTGATCAAGAATTGTGAAATATTCTGTCTTTTTTTAAACAGTAGGCCAAATTACCAGCATACAAACACTCACCACACAAAAGTGCTCAAAGTGACAGGAGTGAAAAATTCTAACTCTTTTGTACTAAAAACATGAAGGCTGAAATTTAAACTGTAAATACGAAATACAGTTAACTTTCTCCTCTTGAGGTACAATATTCAAAGTTGGCTCCCACAGAGAATGTTTCTGAATTTCACACAAGTAGGTCATAATTCATCACATTGATATGTGAATGTACAAAAGCAGTTTAAAGATACAAAAATAAAAACCAATGGAAATATTCACAGTATATTTGATATGCTTCATGTAAAAACAACAGAAAATGGTGTTTGGCATTGATACAGAAGTGGTCACACATGTTTAAAGGCATTTTAAGACGGTTAATAAATAATTAGATATTCTAAAAACATCACAATAGTACCATTAAAAACAGAGTCAGGAATTCACAGATCAGTTGGCGGAGTTGGTCAGTCTCTGTAGAGCAGCAGCACTCTCATTCAATGAATGCTCGTTGGGAAGAAACTCTCTCAAAAGGAATGACAGGAGCATCTGTTGTGAAACATGGGCGGCAAGATTTGTACGCTATGTGATTAAAGCAGAAAAGTTAGATGCAATTAAAAATGGATGGTGACAAAGGTGAACGTTGATATACTCACGTAGACTAGCGTTTTGTTTTCCTCACTGTTCTGGAAAAGATTAAAAACAGTCTCCATGTCCGTCTTCTTCAGGACGAGGTAATGTGAGTCTACAGAGAGCACAGAAAATTAACTTCAGAGGGATTATCAGCTGCCAGAAATACCTGGATGTATCCCACTGAAGTGCAGAAAGGTGTTGCCTACATCTGGCATTGATGAGGTTATGCGCTCGGTCCCTGGTCTCCTCTTTTTCCTCTTCACTGCGAGCTGGATGAGGAGGACGAGGAGGAGCTGAAATGTCTGGCCACTGTTTGTTACGTAGAGTGTCGATGTACGCAGCCATCTGCACTTCTGATGGGTTCATCTTGTTGAGGAAAGAGTTCACTTTCCTGGAGAGGAATACAAAACAAAAAATCAGTTCATTCATAGACCAGGATACAACAAATGCCTGAACTGTGGGAGAACGTTGGCACTAAATTTACTTTTTCAAGATGGGCATCACAGGTTTCAAAATGGCATCAAATATGTTTATGAGGATGGAGTTTCCTGAAAAGACAAGAAGAGAATTAGCTTCAAGAGCATCTCAACATGACCACACCGGGGTTTTGCTTGTGACTAGTCTCGCTTAACCAGACCTGTAAGTACATAATGGTCTGGCTGCACCTCAGTAAAGATGCAACCTCGGTGTTCCCTCTAAACAGTGGCACGTGGAATTTTTGTTGTGGAACATTAGCATGCAGAGAGCACTGAGATCAAAATGGATAATCCAGCATAAAAACTAGCAGGGTTGCTTAACTGCATAATCCAAATCCTCTGCAAAACTTTACATTTTCAGTGTGGTAGGTTGCTACGCTGGAGGTTCTTGTTGTCGTTTCCTGAAGTGAAGAGGATTTGAAAACGGTAACACGCAGCTAGCAGAAGAAGAGGAGAAAGCTGGCTGACGTGAGCGGCCAATGAAAGGCTTATATGTGCATCCTACATCCAGTGAGTCTAATTAACTTTTCACAAATAATTCTAAAATCCTCATTACTGAAATGTTGTCACTAGAGGATGTAAAAACATCCAAACAATCTAATTTTGATGGGATACTTTACAAAAAGCTTCTTAAACAAACGACTCTCTACCTATAGATTGACAAAGCAAAACCAACCTAATAAAATTGTCTTAAATCAGGTCTTTAGATGCTCCACTATGAGATGTCATCCTATGTGAAGCAGTGTTCTGGTGCAGCGATACATCGCTCCCAGCACTTCTGCCACATTTGGAACTCCCCCTGCAAGTACCACTCTCGAAATGCGTCAAGCACCATCGCATGCTGAATCTGTGAAACCACTGAGACAAAGCAGCAACCTTTCGACTTCAACTGTATTTTAGGAAAGAGGAAGAAGTCGCAGGGAGCCAGAAGGGCGGGTAGAGAGCGACAATTGTGTTGATGCAGCCAATAACACATCTTGATTTCTGGGTCATAGCTGCAGAGTCTCATCAGCAGTTTTCTCTTTGTGCAAGTCGCAAATGTGCACCTGCAAATGGTCAGAATGTAACGTCCACGTCTTCGAATTTGCAGTTAGCAGTGCATCTCTGCTTGTCTTGTCATTGTGAATAGAGGCCAACTCGTATGTTTACCAATACCGTGTCAAAAAATGTATTCGTTTGGTGCATCTTAAGCCTGATTTGTGGTCTGTCTGGATAGCATGCTGAATGGCTGCTAATGAAAGCATCTGAGGTGCTAATGTGTGTTATCTCGAACCAAAACTCAAGTTCAAGGAGGCAATAACAGAATGCAGCTGCAGGGTAAAGTGTTACGTTTTTTTCTTGCTCCAAATCAAACCTTTCCAAATCCATGCAAATCTTTTTTCCTTTATCCAAATTAAGGAAAACATGTGCCTTATGTTGTACAGTCTGTAATTTATCATTTGTAATTTAGGCTGCATAAGTAAGTTTGACTTGACTCAACTCTCTGAAATTTTGACATTTTCAAAGGACACTGTCAGTATCAAAAGTTGTGATGAATACAAGGTCACCATTACCACACACTGCTGTACAAAGCATACCACAGCTGTTTCAACATTTTCCTGCCTTTGAGCTCATTTAAATTTTTTTTTCAGTTCAGTGTTAAAATGAATTTTCGGGGTTTGAAGTTTGCCCGAGGTTGATCATTCATCTCAGTGAACTTCAAGGCTGTGCTATTGTTAGATGGTACTGAACTTCAAAGATTATTTGATTTATGTTCCAGACGAAGTTTCTGTAATAAAGAATTTTACATATCCTTCAACCTACATGATTTTGAATCCTCACTGACAAACCTTTCAGTGGAATAAGCTTTGTGAATGCCACACTGTTTGGCCGCCAGCTGTCAGTCTTCCAGTATCTAAGCACATGAATGCATCGCCCACACCTTGTAAAAACAAACCACGCTTTCACTTTAAAACACCACGTGACGATCAATAAAGATTAAACCTTCACCGCAAAGGGATTTGCTTTCACAGGAAAGTTTCAAGTCCCCACAGGTATCAGTGTTAAAATTGCTGGTTGTCTAGACTGAAGGGAAGATGCATTAATCAATGTAGGCTCCAGCCCCCCCCCACAACCCTAGTGAGGATTAAGCGGTGTATAGATAATGGATGGATGGATGCTTTGAAAAATGTTGAGCGTGAAGTACACATGACATTACCATCTGACTGTAAACACTGAACAAACCAGATATTTCTTTCAGCAGATCAAATATGGCTTTGGTGGCCTCCATCTGCTCCCAGTTGACTTGGCTCCTCTGACACTGGGAGTCCTCCCCTCTCGGCAGCGTGCCCTCCTTTCTTTTAGCCTTGTTCACTCCAGACATCTTGAAACACATTTTCTCCTTTTTATTTGGCTTTGAACTGAAATGACGCCACGACAGGCCGTCTACGCTGTCCTGCTGACAGCCTCCGTTCTGGTTGCAGTCCGACTCAGGCGGGTCTTCATCAGTGCCCACTTTTGTTGAGACCAGAGACTCTTGTGACCTGGACCGGGTCAGTCCTCTGATGATCATTTTAAAGTGAGAGGTTACGGGATTATCGGAGTCCTCTGTCTTGTCTTGGGAACAGTCTTCGTTCGAGGAACTAACAGCCAGCTGTGAATCTGTTTCCATTTCTGCCTCCTCGGGCAGTTCTGACGGGGCGTCACACGGGGAGATAACAATAGTTGGGACACCGGGAACATGGCTGTCATTCTGAGAAGGGGCTGTATGGCTTTCAAAAGACTGAGCTGTTTTTGCATGTAGAGATGGCATAATGTTTTGTTTTGGGGCTTCTGTCTGAGGACTGGAGCTCTGCAAAGAAAAACAAAACAATCAGGTGGTGACAACTGACCCTGAGGCAACGGCCTTCGTGGCACAGAGCGGCGACACCAGAAACTAACAAACACTTGTATCAGCGCAGTAGCACACTTTAAAGGAGCAATCCAGCTAATTGATACATGAAGTGTAGTTTAGTTGTTAAAAGAAGTGCATGTGACAATAGTCCATCCTCTCTGGAGGGAGTCTGAGAAAATAACCCTGATTATTCTACAGTGATGTTATCAGCGTTATCTCAGTGTCAGCTCGAGACTTCACTGCATTCATCATGCAGAGAGGCTCGAGTGAAAGATGCTATCAAGCTGCATCGTGGAAAGTGTGGATTGAGTTTGTATCTTGACTCGGAGGCATGAAGTCAGGAGATCTCAACCTTTACAGCTTCCATCTTTATTCAATATGTCAGCTCTAACCGTCCATGTTTCCACCTCATTAGCTGTGGTGATGCCAGAATTTCCATCTGAATAAAGATGTGGCATTTTCACATTTTTAGCTCGGTTTCAGTCTATTTTAAAACACTTCTTCTACATTTTATTCACCCACAGTTATTTAGATTGCTTTAAATCCACATTTCCTTTCAGCCCAGACTCCCCCCTCAGTCCTCCAGCAGGCTGCTTTAGAAGCCATTTAGATAATTAGATCAGTTAGATCTGCATTTTGCATGACCACCTACTCCAAATAGCTGGAAGTGTAGCCCCCCCAGGATACAATTAAATGAATGATGCAAATTTTCTTATGCCGCATCTTTATGCGAGTCATGGCTGGAGCTGGAAACGTGAAACCTTATATAGCGGAATATGAGTCTGATGCTGAATGAAAAGGAGGGGAAGTTCAACAGAATGTAGGCGGAGGTCACTAGCTAAGTTTTAACCCCGTTTTTTTTTGTAAAAATGTGAAAGAAATTTCACCAAAAATAAACAGCACACTGTCCTGCTTTATACTTGACTGGCTTCAACATTCTGACAGAGGTGGGCTCAGGTTAAAGCTTCCCAACATATTACATTTGACCTTCTGGTGTGATGTAGCCACTCAGAACTGGAATTTTAAATTAAAAAAAAAAAAACTCATACAGACAGGAAAAGGGTGGAATTTAAAAGAGCCTAAGCCATCTCAGTTACTCAACTCCAGTAGTCGCTGCTCACGCGAAGACTTGCTCTGCTCTTGCTCTGCTCTTGCTCTGCTCTTGCTCAAAACTGCACATCTGCTCCCAGACATATTGCTGCCTGCACACTTGACCTCCTCCTCCACGTACTCAAGTTGCATCCGTTTTGCTTAGAAACTTCTGCTCTTAAATCTCTGCTCCTGCTGCTGAACTTTTGTGTACCCAGTGGCAACCCGATAACGGAGTTGTTCAAGAATGTACTACATTGGTGCGAATGCTGTGAGCCCTCGTTGGATTCCTATGTGGCTTATAATTCACGTCAGGTTAAGAACTTCTGCATAACAACTCTATCAAACTCCCTCAAGCAGGTTGTCAGATCTGCCAGATACGGTGTTGACCAACAACATTTTTCCTGCCAGCTTGCGATTTGGTTTCTTTATTTAGCGCATCTTTCATTTCAGTGCATTTCAGGAATGTAATGTATGTATCTTCCTTTTGGAGCGTTCATATATGCATGCACTATATTTTGTGGAAAAGCTTAAAAGCCCCCTAGAGTTAAGCAGGAGCAGATATCCAACAACTGAAGTTTTCAAACAAACAAACAGCAACTGGAGTTTAAGGAGGAGGAGCTAACTGGGAAGGAGGAAATCTGTGCTGGCAGCAATTTATCTGAGTGCAGATGTGCTGGTTTGAGAAATAGCAAAGCAAATCTACGTGTGAGCAGGAACTATTTGAGAGCGTTACAATATCCAAATATGAAAACAAGAAATGCCCTGAAAGAAAGATAAGCAAACACTGAGATAGCGCTCAGGTAATCAGTGAAGTTTGAAGTCAGTCATAATATTCCTTTCCTGAACAGGAAATCTGCATGAGTATGTTCTGTAAACTGAGGGATGTTTACAAAGAACAGTTTGGAGTAAAAAAATCATGTGACTGTGTAGTCTCACAAATAAGCTTCTCTAATGACAGGTTTAGATGTGTGTCTCACTGTGTCACATCAGGCAATTATACAGGCGCAAGTTTTTGCAGTGACTTGGCTGAGACACATGACAGACAGCGTGCTCGATGCTGTCCAATCACAGCCTGATGTCAACAGGAAGAAGAAGCCAGAGAGTGGTTACTGGGAACGTAAACAATGATGTGAATGATACAGGCTTAGCAAAAGGCTGAATTAGCTCTTCAAAAAAAAAAAAAAAGTCTACGTGATAGTCAGCTGTGCCACGAGGGTCATGTGGGTCAATGTCCTTTAGCCATCTTTCATTTCCTCATGTTGGGTGTGGAAAAGAGCTTTGTGCTGCTATTTGTTAAGGCCACCGACACACTGTGGAAGCAGTCACATGACAAATTATGACATGCTGGACTTTTTCTCAGGGCTCTGCGAGGCGTCACAGATGCCTCAACTATAATACACTGCACAGGATAAAGCAATTGTGTTTTTCTGGTCGGGTTTTTTTTTGTTGTTGTTTTTTTTTGGCAACATCACATAGTTTGAAAATCTTGAAAAATTTGAAAAATTCTTGCCCAATTACACAAATTTCTTGCATCCCCAGATTTCAGGAATTAGCTCAGTAAGTACAAATCTTACCATTAACAAAAGTAAAAACCCGGTTGGCAATGAACCAGAATCATTCTTTAAAATGTCAGCTGGAAGAAAAGCAGCAGTGGAACGCTACCTCTTCTTCCTCTTGGCCGGGAGTGAGGAAGTAAGCCAAGCCGCTGAGAAGGCTCCACACGCCTCCATGATGTTCCTCTTCATTCAGCAGTTTGTCAAGCGGGCAGAGGAACTGAAAAACTGGCTGAGTGTGACCGATCAGATTATCAGAAACCAATTCCTGGAAAAGAGAATAAGAAACTTGAGTCATTAAGCTGCAAGTGTTTATTCATCAACAATTCTAAGTGTCTGTGTTTCTGGTGTCTTTCACCTGCAGGAAATGCTCCACGGATACTCTGGCTTCCTCTCTGACCTCATCGTTGACCTCTGACTCATCCAGCAACGCGATCACAGGCAGACTGGTGGAGTCCTGTCAAAGAGGGAAAAAATGTTTTATGACACAAGACCCCTACTGATTTTCACATCTGGCAAACATTTTGAAACCATATCTTCTATGAATGCAATGAAATGCTGCGGGTTACCACTATGAGCCGTTTTACAGACTTGCGAAACAAAGTTGTGGTTCAGATTTCTTTCTTTGGCATAAATGAAAGAACAGATTCCAAGGAATAAACAACTAAAATGACAAAAATCCAGGCAACCAGATGACAAACACCATGATGTAGCCTGTTTACTTGTAGGAAACAGAGATTCACAACATTGACAGAATGATGATGGGATGTCAGTCTTTTCTACTGTGGTTCTACCATTGAACTCAACAATCCATTAAGCATTCAAGTCATTTACTAAGAAGAAATGCAAAACATTTGGTTCTTGGCTCTCGATTGTGAGAATTTATTGCATTTCTCAGTGTTACATCACTGCGGATTTAGGATTTGGGGGTTTTGGACTGCGGATAGAAAAAAATAAGATATCTTAGAACATCACACTGGACTCCAGGATGCTGGAGTGTTTATTTTAAAAACTATCTTCTAATGTTTTAATAAGTAAATGAAAAGTTAAAAAAATAAAAAAAATCAGTAGCCATTTCTACAATTCATTGTCAACACTTGAAATCATAACTCTGTTTTCCTCCAGTTACTCTGAGTGAATACTGTTGACATTAAGGAAAATCTTAACTTATTTTTATGTGCGTCGTGAAACAATACATGTCCAAATATACACTGAGCTACAGTCATTTCTATCTGAATAAAAAAAAAAGAAAGAAAAGCATATGAAGGTATGATCTGAATCAAATAGAAGACTTTGTCAGTACAAAAATGTATTATACAAGACAGGAAACTCAGAGAGACTGACAGGACGAGGAATGATTGAAGTGGCCAAGAACTGTTTCAGTAGAAGTAATGGTTTAAGATTGGCCTGAAAATGAAATTTCTCCAGTTAATATCCATTTGATCTGAAGGACCCACCTTGCCCTCTCATCGTTTATTTCTACCCTCAATCTGCCAACTACTTTTCTGAACTGCTCACCAGACAGAGACAAGCTGAAACACTGTTAAAAGGTTAAAACTTCAATATACCTGCATCATGTGCATCTTTGGTTTTACTGCTTTGCACCTTGAACTTCGGACAATCATTGACCGGAATCGCAGAAAATCAAGCCAATAACTGGTTTAACTGATAAAGATAATCTGTCTTCCTCTGCTCACCAGCACAGTTCAATGAGAATCAGGCAATGCAAAGCCAGCGACAAGTGAGTCTAATGAAGCAGGGTGTCGCTTTCCACTTCCAAGAAATCAATCAAAACCAAGAAGTTGGTCTTCCAATGAGTTATTTTTTTTGTTAAATGCATAAAGTTCTTTCTTAATTCATGCTTTTATTTAATGTGGCAACACAGCGGTGCTCAAGAAGAGTTGGTTTATATCCCTAATCCATGTTGCATGTCATTAATAACGTAATATTACACGAGAATTAAAGATTTATTTTAATTAAAGTATTCAGACTTCAGACTATGTTTCCACTTTATTAGATTAATTAAAAACTAAAGCAATATAATGAAACAGTCCTGCAATAAATCCTCCCTGCGTGAGGATTATAATGGTCAGTTTTTTGTTTTAACAGTTTCAGAGAGATGTTGATTCAAGTTTATGGTCATTTTTATCAGCATTTAGTATATGAGAGCTGTTTTTTGGTTGTGTAGTCTACCTCTAGTGATATAAATGGGGTAGACAAGGCATTAGAAAATTATTATCAGACAATACAATATATTGGCACTTGAATTATGCCCTCCAAAATTATCACAAAGGTGAAACAAGAAGTGTGGGAAATTTCTGATGTTGACAGGATTTATTGCAGGAGAATTGTTCTAGACTACATTATTTTGATGAGGCTAATAAACTGGCAGCCAAATGTAAATCAGAGGAGACGGTGTCAACCAAAAGCAGAAAACTAGAAATAGAAACACAAACAAGGCTTTGCTTTTACCTGCCATCTGTTGCGGAAATACACAACATCCATGTGGGTCTTCTTGATGTCCCACTGTAGGTTCTCGGGACTGTCCTTTTCCTCCAGGTGAACGGTGAAGATCAGCTCCTCATCCTCCCAGTCAGCCTACAACGCATTTCAAACAAGCCAGTTCAAACATTAACATACCTTCCAAGGACAAGCTTTTACAGAGCCTCGGCAGACAGAAAACAAGCCTCCAGGACATTCCACACTGTTACTGATATTTATAACTCACATGAGGGATGCTGACAGCCCAGCGGCCGACGCGCCACATCTCATAGGAGAGCTTGAATTCCATCATATCCTCCTGGACGCTGGCCAGGTAGTTCTCCAGATCACTGTCCTCCTGGTGGGGTTTGGCCAAAAAAAAAAAAAAGCAGCAATGAATCTGTCACGTTTAGCAAATTGTAGTCTTCATTTTGGTATATTGTGTTATCTGAAGCAGCCTTACCCTGTCAGAGTCCTCCTGGCTGTGAACGGAGCCCTCCCTGCTGCTGGTGTCGTCCTCGTTGGACGTGTCCGTTTGGATGGACATGATCCTCATCATTAGCTCCTGCTCTATCCTTTTCATCTTCTTTTTCTTGGCTTTCTTGGACTTCATTTTGTCCACAAACTTGGACCATCCTTCCTTTAACTTGTTGCCTGAACATTAGGAAACATCGCATATTAAAAAGGAAGACTTCACTATATTTTGCTCACCTTGGTAATAAAAAGGAACACAATTCTATTCCTCTGTATTCTGAGAACTGCACATGAAATGAATGACAATAAATTCTCTCTACACATTCAGCAACACTTGCACAGAATGTAAATTGTCAGGAAGTACTACTGTGCACAGTGAAAATATGTGAGGAAAAAGTATTCCAAAATAATGAATAATGCACACTTTGAACATTATAATTTATGTGACACACTAATAACTAATTAAGTTCCAATCAGACTTAAATAATTTGTACAGACTGTGACAAATGAGGATGTTTTTCCGACTTTATGACAGTACAGACAATATGCATATTTATCATATCACAGGGTTCATTATAATGACATAATCAAGCCAGTCTTCACCGCTGTTGGATTGTTTTCAATACAAAGATCAGAGTTGCTTGAAGACAGCGCAGAAATGATTTGGCATTCAGCTTGCTGTTTGTGTAATTAGCTGTCTGGACCAACAAACAAAAGAAACAGGGGACTAATTATGCACTGAAGGGCAGGCTGGTAAAGGAAATTATAGTGTCACATAGCTCGCAACACATTGTTATTCATCAAGCTGTTGTACAAGACGTTATGCAAGCACAGTTGTCTAATCTCTAAACACCCACAAACTCCTCCATCTGCCTTTCTCAAGTCCCTGTCGCCCTCACTTGAAATATTTTCTTCCTGAAAAACAGCTAAAAACCAGAAGTCTTGTATACCATTCCTGCATGTTTGAGCGACACAGAGCTCTAAATTGAATAAGTTGCAACAACGTAATTGCTAAGCGCACCTTTTCTTTTGCCCTTGATCCTGGTGCCGGTTGAAACTCCTGCTCCCTGCAAGCTCCTAGAAATCCAAAATAAAAAAAATAAAAAAATTAACAGCCACCAAACAAAACCAGGTCAGTTCCAATTTCAAACACAGAAGGTGGCTGTTACAGTCACTGCTTTGAGGCTCACTACCACTAGGTCACGTCAGTGGGGTGCAAAAGATGACAGCCACTCACACTTCACTGCCTTCCCCGTCGCCTTCGCCCTCCTGTGAAGCCAGAGAGGCTTGATCTGGGTCTGATCCACACAGCTCCTCTGCAGAGCTTTTGGGGGTCACGCTGTCGAGCTGGCTCACCACCAGCTGGTTCAGGTTGTCGGGGTCAGACAGCCATGCAACCAGCAGTCCCAGCCCTGAGCAAACAGCCAACACAGTTATCCTGCAAACTTAGTTTGTCCTGACATTGAGGCACACTGAATGGCTGAGGCAACATATTCTCATTATACAGAAGCTGCATAATCTGTAATTAAAGCTTCCACAGTTTAAAGTTTTAAAGCAATACTTCATCAAAATAAATACATATCTACAACATGAAGCTAATTAGCTTAGCATAAAGAATGAAGCCTGCTTTCAGAGACATGTTGAACTCGTCTTTATTGTTAAACTAGTACCAAATCTTAGATCAGTCTAATGCAATTTAAACATTTTCACTCAAATAATGTTTTAAACCTAAAAAGTTAACTATTCGACCCCATAGTGTTTCCACGGTAACACTCAGTGACACCTGCAGCTAAAAAAGAATGAAACATGTTTCATAATGTGTTTTTTCCCAATAATGAGCATGGAAAGAGTTTTCAGAGATCGCTGTAAACCTGATTTTTCTGAGCAAAAACATCCTTGCAACTATTACATTTTACGAGTGCTACTGGAGCAAAGACAGCCGAGTGGGTTGGGAAAAAAAATAAAACATTCATAGCAAATTGGTCCTGCTTAAGATGATGAAGAGCTAAACAGTGTCGTGCAACAGATAATTGAAACAGGGGAATCTGGCTCCATCCGTAATATGCCTACAAACACCTCTGAAGTTCACTAAATAACATGTTACATCCAAAACAGAAGTGTTAAAAGGGAGAAGATGCTGCTTAATGAGGGATTCATGTGCCAGACTATTACTTGGACAGAAGAAGGAAAATCCTGACATCTCCACTGAGTGTCAAGAGGCCAAGAAAGTGAACAAAATACAAACACTGATCAAGTGAAGTGAATAACTCAGATCATCTTGTCACAATGTAATGTTCTGCTGAGAAACCTTGAGTCCTGGCATTCATGTGGATGTTGCTCTGACACGGACCACCCACGTAAACATTGCTGCAGACCAAACACAATGCAGCATGGCAACAGCACTCCACAATGGCAGCGGTCTAACCCAGCAGGACAATATATCAGACCATACTGTAAAAAAAACTGCTCAGGAATGGCTTGAGGAACACAAACAAGAGCCTAAGGTATTGACCCAACCACCAGAAACCCCAGATCTCAATCCAGTTAAGCATCTGATGGATGTACAAGAACAAACCTGATCTATGGAGGCTCCACCTCCCAACCCAGAGGATCTAAAGGATAAACTGGTAATATCCTGGTGCCAGACACCACAGGAATCCCTCAGGAGCCTATTAGTACGATGGTTCAGAGCTGTGTCAGCAGCATGATTGAGCTCTACAAATTGCGGTTTTAAACTTGTGCTGATCAGTGTGCACATATTCCTCCCATAAAAACCACAACTTGACATTTCACACTTCAGTTTTTGGTACATATTACTAAAGACACAACGTGCTAATTAGCGACCCTCAAAGATGCTGTCCAGTTTTTATGTTCAGTTTCGTTAAACGTCTCGTCGGATCCAGCTTCGGGCGTGTTCTCATGTAACTCACAGCATGCAAGCAAAGTGTAATTAGTAAGAGCAAATCATAATATTAGAGAAAATTAGCTTTACCCTTTTGCTGTAATAGTGAAGCTCCTGTATTGCAAATATTTAGTTCTGCATCAGTGAACGCTGTTGTGACAAATGAGCCCTTTCTAAGCACCAAATTACAGAGCAGTCTGAACGTGCATATAATTTTTTAACTACAGCTGTAAAAATCACTTATTTCAACTGAGCAACATGCATAATTGTCAGAATCCTCCCCGCAGCGACACTCTCATGAGACAAAACATTTTATCTGTTACTAAAAAAAATATGACAAAGCCCTGAGGGGACTTGGCAGATCACTGCAGATGGTTCCTTCCTTTAAAATTCATGTCTAAGCTCTACAATACCACTGACAATAAGGGATTACATACAATCCACACTCTTAAAGGAAGTCATGGGAGGTTTCGTCCTTATACAAGACTGAGAAACTGCACAAGGATAATTTAATGCTTTCTTACCCTTTAAGGCAATGATCTCATTTAAGGCACAGCGGTTGACTTCTTGGCCCCGGAGAGAGTCGGGAAAAAGGTTACGTACCAGAGCGTCAGAAAACCCGCGGAGAAGTGCGATCTCTTCTGCTCTGGAGCTGAACAAGAGCTCTCTGAAGGAGAAAGTGGAAGAAAAGCCAAGTGCAGTCATTAGTAAGTGCTAGATGTTTATCTCCACATGTCTGATAAGCCCTTAATCTTAAATCGGATGTGATGTTCTACTTCTTACATGTCACAAAAGAACCCATCAGTGCTGCATGACCCAGTAAAAGTTTGGTAAATAATTCCCAGGTGATGAGAAATATTGAGGTGTTTACAGAATTCAGACATATTACTGAGTAGCTGAAGCAGCATCCGTGTGAATTCTGACTCGTAACAAAAGAAAGAATGTGTCACCTGTCAGACTGCTTCGCATTATGCAAGTGCTGGGTCAGAATCCGAATGGAGCCCACGACAGCCTGGCAGACATCAAAGTCTTTGGCTCTCTCAATGATGCGGTCGATTACAAAGTCGAATTCCCTGCTGAGCACCTGGTGCAGAGGCTGCTGCTCACATGGCTCAGGGACGGCGTACCAAGGCAGGACCAGCTGAGCGTAGGCGCATTCAAACACTGAGGAGAGCGTCACAACATCAGTCAGTCACAAAGGAAAATCACATTCACACCGAGCTCCGGCGCTCACCCTCCTGAACATCAAACCCGAGGACTGCAGTGAATTTAAAGCTTGTTTGGTGAAATTCAAGCTCTGTCTCTCTCCCTCTTCCCTTTTTTAAAATTCTGAGCAACTTCTGAGTTTCCCAACTCCTGGAGAATTATTCATTTCGAGACTCAGCGCAAATATCCGTGACAGGGTTTTCCTCTGAAAGCGAGGAGCTGCTGGTGAGAAGTTTACTCATCTGTGAATACACTGAGAAATGTTTTATTTACATAAAAGCAACTTTACTTCAATATCATCAGGAGACAAACTGAGAATAGATGATGACAGTGCTCATGTGGAGTTTTACATGGTATAACATTTAACGTTTTCAAAGAGATATTTTTTGAAACGGAATAATTCATATTTTCAGTCATTCACAGGCGTGCGTACACTTTTAATGTAAAAGGCACAAAAACGATTGAAAATAGACTCGGATGCACTTTTTTTCCCTACATTTCTGCTGTATTTGTGTGTATAAATAGTGAAACAATATTTTTTGTTCTGTAATAATATTTTGAGTGCCTATAACAAAAGATTTGCACATTTTTAAAGATGTCCTTGTCATTTCAGGCTCCTGGCAGCTTTCTATTTTGTTAAGCTGACAAAATGAGAAGTCAGACTTACAGCTTAATTTGTGCTGGAATAAATTCTAAAACTTATGTGGCGCAACAATAATTTCGAGGGTAGAAAACAAAGACTCTGGAGGGTTTGACAAGTCATGCGTATGTATATACACTGATTAGCGACAACATTAAAACCACTAATATGCCTAATACTGTTTAGGTCCATATTGTGTCACCAAAACAGCTCTGGCCCTTCGAGGCCTAAACTCCACAGATCTCCGAAGGTGTCCCGTGGTATCAGGCAGCAAGACACAGCAGCAGATTTTGTAGGCTGCAAGGTGCAGCCTCTGTGGATCAGACTAGTTTTTTCAGCACATGACAGATGCTTCATTGGACTTGACTGGACAACTTCAGTTCTTTGCATTTCTGAACAATGTTTGCAGCGTGACAGGGAGCATTTTCCAGCTGAAAGAGGCCACTGCCATCAGAAAATACTGCTGCCACGAAGAGGTGGACGTGCAACAATGTGTAGGCAGGCGGTACTTGCCAAAGCAGCAGCCACATGAATGCCAAGAGTCGAGGTTTTCCAGCAGAACACTATCCAGAGCATCACGCTGCCTCTGCCAGCTTGCCTTTTGTCCCACAGTGCATCCTGCTGCCATCTCCTCCCAAAGTAAACTACACACACACACACACCCTGCCGTCCACATTAAGTAAAATTAAAAGTAATTCATCAGACCAGGAAACCTTTTTCCATTGTTTCTGACATTCACTTAAGGCGCTCCTGGCAGACGACAGGGGTCTGTATGGGCTCTCTGACCAGTCTGCAGCTACACAGTTCTGTGTGCAGCAAGTTGTGTTGCACTGTTTGTTCTGACACCTTTCAATCATAGCAATGTTTTTCAGCAATTTATGCTCCACCGCATATATATACAGCTCTCTGTGGGATCACGCCATCACTCTCCACATGCACTGGTGAGCCTTGGGCACTGGTTTAAATAGTTACACCGCATACTGGGAACACCCCACAAAACCTGCCATTTCCAGAGATGTTCAGACCCAGTTGTCAGGCATCACAAATTGTCACTTGTCAAATTCACTCAGATCTTTCTGCTGTCCATTTTTCCTATCCTTCCTCCAACGCATCAACTTTGAGAACTAAGTGTTGACCTGTGACCTAGCATGTCCCAGCGCCGAGATAATCCAGTCACTTCTCTGTGCTTTTAATGTTGTGGTAGAAAAAAAACCCACTTGTGACTCCAAATCATTGCTCATTTTCCTGTTTCATTCCACAGATTACATTGATTTTATGGTGTGTTGAGATGGAGCAGAATAAAAATGTGAAATTTCATTTAAACTGAGCTCATTAGGAGCTGCAAGATCAGCACAAAGCTATTTAATATAGCTGCACATAATCGATTCAAAGGAAACAGAAGCAAAAGTGCTGTATGAAAACCTCCATCTGGTTCTCTGTTTATCACACTGCCGTCATATGCAATCCATCTATTGAGGGTGTGTTTTTCATCTTTTCTGCCTGTAAAGCTCCTCCTCGCTTCATGTAACATGAGCTCCAGCTGCAGCTGTGTCTATGCAAAACTGTGCTTTTTTCCAACTGTGTCAAGTCAAAACAGCTAAAATTTGCTGACAAAACACCCTGAAATCAGGAGCGGAACCGTGACTTTTCACATTTACTTTAATCCTCGGGCAAAACACCTCCAACCCACATGTTTACGACACATAAAAACACATTCCCTTGTGTGAAAAACATGCTTCACCTTGGTGTAGGGAACGCTTCACGTGTGGATACTGAGATTCCAGAGGTTCGGCGTGCCCGGGAGCTTCTCCATCAATCGAGTCGACAAACAGCTGCTTGTCAGTGGTTTCCTGGAAAACAGAAAACTATTTAAAGACATATTTGAGTACCAATTCATGAACTCCAGGTCACACTTGAAACCTGTTTTTCAGGCCTTTGGGGGGGCAGGAAACAAAACACACCTCAGGCTACAACAAGTGATAATACTACACATGGACTAGTTTTAGTACATCACAGCTCAAGTGTGTGGAGGAGATAAATGACATCACTGACAAGCACTTTTACAAGGATTTTAAACCCATCACTAGTGCATCAACAACCGGCGGATTTGTAGACTCTTATAAACTGCAGAGATTATGTTTAAAGCTCCATCACATGATCCACGCTTCACAGTTTCAATCATTAAACCATCATTACTCAGGTTGGATCTTTACGCAGGGCTCGTAAAAGCAGCTCCTTCCTGCAAACAACAGACACCAAGCAGCGGTAAAGAAGTGGACTAAAAACACAAAACCTGGAGGGGGTTTTCCTTCGTCTCTTCATCAGTTTGAGTGCCGCTTTCTCGCCCGCTGTTCCCGAACAACAGCGGAGTGGAGAGGCAGAAGAGGAAACACAAAAAGTACTGAGTGACTGTGCGTCCGCAGTCTGACAAATACCAAACCAAGCCGAGGGTTATGGCGATGGAAAGGCGCCATAGATACATGTTCTTCCTTTACAATTGGCTCCTTCCGCGACCGTCTCTGACTTTAAGCAGACGAGGTTTGTCCGACCACATCTTCTGCTGATATACCGTGTCTCACTGAGCCGCTTCCTCTCAACTCAAAATCATACGACGGAAGAAAGAAAAAAAAAAAAAAAGGCGAACTTTTATAAAAGTGGGTAAAGCGCAGCTGTGATTGGCTGGAAGACAGTTTCCCCTCGTGCTAAGCTGTGCACTGCAACAGGATGCCATCTACAGGTGAGACCACACCTGAGGGTTTTATTCACCAGTCAGTCTGCCCATCTCTGTGTATGGAGCTGAACCAGGGACATAGTAGTTGTGATTGGGGAAAAAAATGTCATTGAAAAAAAAGGATTTGTCTTTGAAAGCAGACATGAAGAAACCATTTTGAAGACTGTTTCACTGACAATTTTTTTTCAATGACATTTTTTTTTTTAAATGACAATTTTTTTTCAACAACAAATCTTTTTTTTTTTTTCAGTGACAACTAATCTTGTCCTGTTTTAGCTCTTTCACTGTTCTGTTAGATTGTCAGTGAAATACTCACAAATCTTCTCGTATTTTCATTCTGGTACAACATCAGGGCATCATTTGGACATTTATAATACTATACACACTGTTCTTTAATTTCTATATGTAGAAAAAAAAAACCCAAATAGTATAAGCAATACCAATATCTTGATGCAACACTAATTAGCAACAACATTAAAACCACTAATATGCCTAATACTGTTTAGGTCCATATTGTGTCACCAAAACAGCTCTGACCCTTCGAGGCCTAAACTCCACAGACCTCTGAAGGTGTCCTGTGGTATCAGGCAGCAAGACACAGCAGCAGATTCTGTAAGTTTTGTAGGCTGCAAGGTGGAGCCTCCGTGGATCAGACTAGTTTTTTCAGCACATCACCGATGCTTCATTGGACTTGACTGGACAACTTGAATAAATGTTCTTTCTTCATATGGAATAATATTGTGCAATATTGTTATTTTTTTCACATTCACAGAAGTCTGTGTAATGTCTGATTTTCTGCACGTATAAATATCTGTGCAATATCAACAGTTATGTATATTTCTTGTGTGTTTGTTTTTTGTTGTTGTTGTTTTTTATTTCTATACAATATGTCGCTATATTTTTGCAGTGTCCCATTTGCTTTTGTAACACTGCAGATATTCCCACCGTGGGATTATTATTAAAGGCTTATCTTATCTTATACCCGTGCTAGTGTCCTCTTTTGGGCTGTTCCTGGAATCTCAAATCTCCATTCCACTTGACACTTATCTCACAGATAAAATCAGCAATACCACAGAGCAGAAATATTGTTGCTATGCACCTACACATAAAATAATCTGTGCAATATCTGTATTTTCTACATATAGAATAACCCTGTGTGATATTGCCCCCCCCTCCCCCCCCACACACACACACATTCAGAGGAATCTGTGCAACATCTAGTTTTTCTTCATATTGAAGAATCTGTGCAATATCAACAGAACTTTTCTTGTTAAATGTGTATACCCTTTGCTGCTATAACACTGCACATTTCCTCGCTGTGAGATTAATAAAGACTTTGTTTTTTTATCCTATAGGTAAAAGCCATAATACCCCAGTGCAGAAATATTCTGTTATGTACCTAAAAAGAAGAATATGTGCAATTTCTATATTCTCCTACTTATAGAATCACCTTGTGCAATATTGCTTTTCCCACACTCAGACGAATCTGTGCAATAACTAGTTTTCTACATATAGAAGGATCTGTACAATATAAACAGTACTTATTTATTTGTTGTTGTTGTTTTATGTCCTTGCACTATCCGTTTTGCCTCTGTAAGACTGCAAACTTCCCAGCTTTGGGATTAATAAAGGATTATTACCTTACTGTAAGTCTTATTTTTAAAGTCCTGCTCTGTTCTAAGTAAAAGGGAAGAAGCATTTGCATCAAATTGCACCATTTAAAAAAGTTAAGGGAACACTTAATCATCACAGTGTAACACCAATTCAAGTAAACTTCTGGGGTATTGATCTGTCCGGTTAGGAAACGTAAGTGATTGTGAATCAATTTTACCTGCTTTGGTGAAAATAAAAGCAGCATCAGCAGGACAGGAGAGGCAACAGCAAGTCGGCCCCCAGAAGGAAAGGGTTTTGCAGGTGTTGGCCACAGACCATTTATTCTGATTTTTGTCTAGTTTTGCATTTTGCTTGTCCCCTTGTGACTTGTGACAGGAAGCACAGCTCCTCCAGAATGGGCACACTGGTACATACCATTGCAAACGATTTGCTCTGTCTGCTAGCACAGTCCCAAGAGCATGGAGGAGATGCCAGGAGACGAGTCTTTACACAAGGAGAGCTGGACAGGGCCATAGAAGAGCAACAACTCATCAGCAGGACAGATATCTGCTTCTTTGTGCGAGGAGGAAAAGGAGCAGCACTGCCAGAGCTCTACAAAATGACCTCCAGAGGACGACTCGTGCATGTTTCTGTCCAAACTGTCAGAAACAGAATCCAGGAGGGTGGCATGAAGGCCTGACGTCCTCTAGCGGGACCTGTGCTCACATCCCAGCACCGTGCAGCTCGATTGCCAAAGAACACTTACGATTTCAGTGTTCCCTTAAATTTTTTGAGCAGTGTATGCTCAAAGTATCAAAACTAAGGCCCAAACCACCATACTGTATAAGACTTTCACTCACTGTAATGTTGCAGCTGGTAAAGGAGGAAATCATTTTAATTGCCTGATAAACTCCTGGGCAGTTTGTGAATTTCACCCTTATGTTTTAATCTATTATGGCACATTGTGCTTTATTTGTTGGTGATATTTGTGTTATTCATCTGAATCTGAAAAGTACATAGAAAACGGTAGCACTCAAGAAAAGTATAAGTACCTCAAAACTGTACTTATGAACAGTATTTGAGTAAAAAGTACTCATTCACATTTTATAAATAAGCACAAACAGCAATACAGAAATAGAAAAATACTCCATTACGAGTTAAAGTCCTGCGTTCTGCCTGAGAACATTATCAGGAAAATGCACTTACAGCGTCATGGTCCATGTGACAGTTACTGCTGTAACCCGTCATAGTGAAACTAGTTTTAATGACTTTCTATGTTAGTGTTGTTTAGTCCAGTGGGACCCAACATCTGCTTCAGGGCCCTCCAGAGGGTCACATAATAAATGTGGATGGACCTATAACACAAATTATAAATAAACTGTCCAAGGAATTTAGAGGGCAAATGTCTCTCTGTTCAACTGGTAACAAATTAAAGATATCTGAGGCAAGAGAAGTGGCCCCAGTGACAAACAGTGATAAAAATCTGAATCTGACAAGTAACCAGGGGTTGATACTATCGTTGTTAAGTACCTCAAAGCTGTACTGTAACTACTTGAGTAAAGTACTCAGTTACCTTCCACCACTGTAAACGATACGCACACATTTTCTTTCTTTCAGGAAACATCCAAAAGCAACAGTCATGGTTTTATGATAGCAGCCATAAGATCACCCAGACTACTAAAATCATTTTTTAAATATATTTTTTGGGGGCTTTTGCCTTTCTTTTAGAGCAGTACAGATAGACAGGAAAGGGGGGAGAAGAATGGGAAGAGACCTGCAGCAAAGGGTCATGAGCGGGAGTCAAATCCACGACCGCTGCCTCTGGGACTGTAGCCCGTGTTCATGGGTCACCCGCTCAGCTAGGTGAGCTACAGGGCCACCCTAAAATCATTTTTAAATGTCTACAATACTACAATTTCATTTAGCAGACACTTTTATCCAAAGCGATGTACATCTGAGAGCAGATACAACACAAGCAAGGATCGAGTCAGGAGAAAACAATCTAGATAAGTGCCATAGAACAAATTCAAGTGTGATAGGGGGATGATGCCAATAGCAGGCTGTGTGGGAGGTAATAGGATTTTTTTTTTTTTTCTAATCCTAATATCCAAAAAGAACTAAGTTTAGTAGAAGAGTGAACGCTGTCAGTTGTTGCACTTATTAAAATAAACTTTAAAGTCTTTATTCAGATTTTGAAGGAATAATTACTTTGGATTTACATGTGTTTTATTGGCCCATTTAGTCACACCTTTCATCATACTTATCTACTACACAAATAATTATAATTAACAAACAAACAAATCAATAAAAAAAATAGAGTAAATATTGTTATTTTGTATTCATGTTAATATATCAGTTTTAACAAGAATAACTGAGGTATGGGATTTTATTCAATCTTATCAACTGCTGAATGACCACAAGGTGGCACTAAAACTTCTTTTCAAGTAAATAACAAACAGCAGAAGATCAAAGGGATGCAGCTTTTGGATTTTTACAATAGAGACAATGATGACAGAGTTTGATGTGGATATCACTGATCCTGTGCTGTCAAGCAAACA